>NC_090277.1:62219378-62519378 GCF_040414725.1 Anabrus simplex
TATGGATTGTGCCAATACTACCAACTTCTGCTTACGTTTTAATAATAATAATAACAATATATATATATATATAAAATTCGCACCGAGCTCGATAGCTGCAGTCGCTTATGTGCGGCCAGTATCCAGTATTCGGGAGATAGTAGGTTCGAACCCCACTGGCGGCAGCCCTGAAAATGGTTTTCCGTGGTTTCCCATTTTCACACCAGGCAAATGCTGGGGTTGTACCTTAATTAAGGCCACGGCCGCTTCCTTCCCACTCCTAGCCCTTCCCTGTCCCATCGTCGCCATAAGACCTATCTGTGACGGTGCGAGGTAAAGCAACTAGCAAAAAAAAAAAAACGCTGGGGCTATCAAGGACCACGTTAAGTCTTGTTGCATTTGACACTGAACTTGGCCTTCTTTAGAGCCCTAATTTCCCTCATTCTTTGTGAGTGGGCCTGCTTACGCTCCTCTGTCCAAGGGGCGCCGTATCATCTCCTCGGTTGCTCGTCTCGGTTTAGCCCGTTCGTCAATATTTTCTTGCGGAAGAGATCTCTGTTAAGGGCGGCTTCAGCTGAGATATGTAGCATTTTCAGGTATTCTTTGGTATTTCTAAACCAGGGAATTGTGGTTTTGGGGTTTGAATCAAAAAAGTGAAAGATTTCTTTAGTTAACTTCCTTCCGTACATTCTTTTCAGATGACCGTAAAATCGTGCCCGTCTTTTTCTAAATTGTGTCGGTAATTTTCTCTATTTTGCTGTAGACTTCCTTGTTGGATCTCTTTTGATGGATTCCATTTCTGTACTTTGATCCCAAGATTCCTCTCACAATTTTGCGTTCTCTTTTCTCCAGTTCTTCAAGGAGTCCTTTGTTGGCATTTAGAGACAGGGTTTCGGCTGCATATAGAACTACTGGCTTCAGAACTCTTTCATAGTGACCTATCTTTGTGTTTTGGGAAAGGCATTTTTGTTGTAGATTGTGCGGGATGTTTGGTAGGCTATTTCCAGTTTGCGTACTCGCTCCTGAAGTGCTTTTTTGTCCAGTCCATTTTTCATTATGATCTCACCCAGGTATTTGAATTTGTCTACTCGGGTGATGTCCCCGTATTTTGTATGGAGATTTGGTGGAGCCTCTTTGATGTTAGTCATTACTTCTGTTTTCTCAAACGATATCTGCAAACCAGTTTGTTCGGCAATTTCCTTTAAAATTTCAACTTGAGCTCTAGAGGTTTCTATGTCGTTTGAGAGAACAGCAATATCATCGGCAAATGCTAAGCAGTCTGTTGCGATCCCCTTGGATTTGGTTCCTATTTTCAATTGACTGTAGTTGTTTTCCTGTAATCTCACCCGCCAGGTTCTGATGATCTTTTCAAGAACACAGTTGAAGAGTATCGGGAATTATTATTTAATTATTATTTTGTATGCAAGTTAATAACACTAGGGCCTACAATACAGATTTGTAAGGGTATCCACAAAGTATTTAAACTTTTTGAAGTGGGCTCTCAAAAGGGAAACATTTTCCTCTCAAACATCTCGAGTAGTTAGTATTATACTACTAATATTTTAGTAAATATCCTTTTTGGACGTCTTCCTTATATTTTTTATACAATCCAAGAAATGTATTAAGTTTAATTGCTCTGGATTTTATGGTTGCTGAAAAACGTGTTCCTGGAGATAAAAATGTCACAACGAGTAAGTTGGGCATATGGTTAGGGCCGCGCAGCTGTGAGCTTGCATCCAGGAGATAGTAGGTTCGAACCCCATTGTCGACAGACCCGAAGATGGTTTTCCGTGGTTTGATATTTTCACACCAGGCAAATACTGAGGTTGTACCTTACTTAAGGCCACGGACACTTCCTTCCCACTCCTAGCCCTTTCCTCCCCCATCGTCGCAATAAGGTCTATCTGTGTTGGCGTGACGTAAAGCCAATTGTAAAAAAAACTAAAAAAAATAAAAATGTTACTTTCGTTATTGTAATTTTATCTGACATATAAATGCATTATAAGAAATAAATTGACAATTTAATATATTTTCATGTAAATAATATTATTTTCTGTATGTTTATTCATTCCTAACCCTGGCTGTCATTTCCAGATTTACTTCTTTGCCTGAGGTCCTAACTCAACTTAAAGACATGTTATGACAAGAAGATCACAACCATAATTTTTTTATTACATGTATTACAGTGTTATAATTAATCCTGCAAATTTGTCTTTGCCTTTTATACATATGTTTTACTTATCGAATGATCTGTTTAATATTTATTTGGCTGAATATGGCCACTAAGCGGTTGAAACTAGTCCCAAAACTGATGTAATATTATTTACTTGATATATTGTATTTAAAAAGTGGACCCTCTTGTCAATTTATTTCTTATAATTACACATCAGTATGGAACAGAAATGAAATGTATAGCTCATGAGCTAAATACATGTTTATTGTAAGAACATACATATGCCTTTTGAAGAAACTGTCGAGAAAAGATGGGAGCTGAACTGACGTAAAAACTGTGTTTTCTAAAGTTGTATTAAATAAGTCCTAGTCTATTTGCAAATTAGGCTGAGTTAAAACATTTTTATGTTCGTCTCAGCATTTCAACTGGTGTTTTAACACGGGCGATTAGGTGTGTAACCACTCTTGAAGAAGGGCAATTCAACCACCACACTATACAAATACAGTGCCATACTCATCTGAGTTGCTTGTTATTCCCTGCGTCGTGTCTGGGCGAGCGGATGATGCAACAGCCGCGTGACCCATTTACATGAGCGGAAAATGAAATCCCAAAACTAAGAAGAGAAATGCAATTTAGGCTAAGCAATTGTCTGGATAATATATATATTTGATTAAAGTTTCCAGCTAAATACATGTTTATTGTAAGAACATGCATATGCCACTTGAAAAAAAAAAGCTGACGAAAAATGATGAGAACTGAAATGGGAATTTTTGATAGCTTTTTGAGTCCAGAAATTCTCACTGTTCTTTTTTGGTATTTTTTTACCATTCCTCAAGTAAATGTGCATGTTTCAGGAGTTCGTGCACAAGATAATGTTACTAATTTGTGCCCTACACTCTAAGTTCTGTAAGACTGTGAGTTGAGAGGCCAGGCAGGTATCCCTAACAGCATCAGCCGTCGACAACACTCACTAATTCTTTAGGATCCTCCACCATAGCCGTAGGCAGCCCTGCTCCCTCCCACACACACAGCCTAATGGGATTTCCCAGCCCAAGCCACGCTGATACGTGAAGCAAGCGAAAGCTTCCACCTGCTCTCCAGGAAGATAGACAAGAACACACAACTTGTCTCGCATGTTATATGCTAAAGTGAAGAAAAACTTTCACCCCACATTGAGGTGTTTTAATTAAATAATCTAAGTAAGGCTCATCGATCACGCTCAACACATTTACTCGTATTAGTACAATGGGTTGCAGAGACCGACCAGAATGTTAGTAAACTTATGACACAAGCTGTATATGAAATAGCATGTCCTGACTGACTGACTGACTGACTGACTGACTCTCTGATTCATGATCGCCGAGCCAAAACGACTCGACGTAAAGGAACTAAATTTTGGGGATACATTTATATTATGGTATAGGTGCTCAGTAAGGAAGACTTTTTGGATATTCCTTACCTAAGTGGGTAAAAATCGAAGTGAATTTTTAAAATGAGTGTATCTATATCTCAAAATCTTCAGAGTTTCAGACAAAAAAATTGGTATTTGGAATCACCTTTAAAAATAAAGAAACACGTATTTTTTGTGTTTTGGAAAATCCACTTAGGTGGGGGTGAACAGGAGCAGCAAAGGTGGGGTGAATATTTTTAAATGAATATATCTATATTATATCTCAAAAGCGTAACATGTTACAGACGTGGAAGTTGGTATTTGGAATCTCCTTTAAACGTAAACATACACGGATAATTTTTTTCGGAAAATTCACTTAATGAGAAGTGAAAAAAGGGGGGGGTGAATTTTTAATTAATTGAATTAATAATTAGCTGATAAATTAACAAGACTTGTACAAATTGCTTGTTTTAATAATTCATATACTTCCTAGTTTCAACCGGATAATATATAGTCAAAATTAATGTTTTCTCCATAAAGTGGAAAGGGGTAACTCCCCCCCCCCCTCGTCTTCGCTAATCGCCACTACTAAACGTAATGTTAGGAATTTGCATGAAGTAAGTTCTTCAAAAAAGGAGAGAAGAAGCCTACGGATGTGTTTGATACTTTGCACATTGAAAGATGAACGTATGCCCCACACGAGGGTACAAATAACTCAAATTTACCAAATTCGCGGCATAGCCACACCCTCATTCACTACCTCAATTTCCAATCACTAGATTGTGTTCTGAAAATCAGGTTTCAATACCAAACCTCTCCTCAGTGTTAATATGGAGTGACTGCCTATGGCACTGCTGATGGTAATTCGTACGCCGGATGGAGACGTTGAGCCTCGAGTCTACCGTTTCGTGCTATTTGACAAAACTAGGCTATGTACCGACACCGGATTTCAGAATCTCACTTCCTCATCACATCACTTAAGTGTCAATGAACAGTGAGCCACACCCCCTCCCATCGCGGAAACAATCCCAGCACAAATCAATACCGTGAGAGATTTGAGGCATAGATCGCGACTGGCAAAGGCCAAAGAAAACAGCCTTGAACTGTAAAGGAGCCTCATTAACAATTAAAAATTGTAAGGGACTAATTCTACGAGTAATAAAATCCAAGTACACGTAATGAGGGTTTATTAATATCATAAAATAAAGGTAGAAGTAAAGAATAAAATAAATCAATTAAAATGATAAGAACGGGTACATACATGAGTAGACTTGGTCCAGTTGATGGCATAACGTTGCTATGTGAGCATGACGTTATCCAACCTCTAGATAAAATTAAACTTTCGGCGAGTTCACTCAGTTAAATACAAAATCATTATTGAATATGCCAGTATTAATATTAGTGTCACTGATCAATCAGATCGTTCTTTCCACGAGTTTAATATCGTATCATCTTTCACACACATCGTTTCAACTCCACCCTCATACCAACAATCCCCATAGATCGTCAAACTCCCACGCACCAAGGAGAAAAACCCCCAGCCGGAAAAATAAAATATGTAAGATATCAGCATGGCACAAAGAGAAACATCTTTGGACCAAGGAAACAATATAAATAACCAAAGGGAAAATCCCAGGCATGTGCATAGCCTAAATATAAGAAACATAAACATGGCGGCCCCATGGGTAAGCGAGCGGCCGAGACAGGTGCGAAGGCAAAAGACATTGCACCGTACGAAAAAGCAAAAATATGATACAGAAACAAAATTAAAATGTAAATTTAGCTGACCAATACGTCATTCTTTCGCTCCCCTCGCACACCAACATACGTGTACACATTCAGACACAGCGCCGGTTAAAAGGCGAACTCAATTTCATATAGCATGACTCCAAGGTCACAAACGAGGTCTCATTAATATCAGAAGTCGCGTGCACAGCACAAAGGAATTTAGCTATGGGATCAGAAAAATCCCGTATTCATGCACAAACCCATCAGGATTCGCACTTCGTACGACACGAGTGGAAGTTCGCGCCGACACGAAGGGAAAACAGACATTAGATGGCGAATTACATAAGAATGCACTGCACATGAAAAGAAGTAATATGAGACCCAAGTATCAACATATCATAATCACAATAACCACAAGAAAACAACCAGCCCATTCATACTGCGGAGCGAAAAGTCGCTTATCAATCAGCTATGAATAATAGAACAAATATTACGAAAGAACAGTAGAACAAATAATAATATGAAAGAATTACCATTCCTGGAATATATTAGCCAGCAAAAGTAAGAAGAAGGATGATAGTATAGGCTGAGTTTGAATTGAATCGTTTAAAATCCCTTCTGTATGTCAAAAACGCTACTCCGATCTGCGAGGGGTCCATTTTTATTATTCTCTCTAAACCGAAACAGATTCGAGTGAGAGAGATAAAATTAGTATCTCGTCGGAAAGATCGACCACCCGTGTTCACCACCGAGGGAGCTGCCCTCTCAAGTACAATCATGAAAATAGTTAAGTCATTCAAGGTGAGGCCAAAAGAGGCCATTAACAATAACAGAATCGTTACATTTATGAACTTGCCATGCAGACATGGCTCATCAGTCAGCCTAAAAACAACGTTTATTGATTCAACAGTAATATAACCCCTGTGGGTTGGGGACGCAGATGAAGAATACACCCCCAGTATCCCCTGCCTGTCGTAATTGGCGACTAAAAGGGGCGACCGAAGGACGATTGAGCTAGATCCCTGAAACTATTTGTAATTAGTACCATCACGTGAGGAACACCATGGGTTGCCATTAATTACGAGTAGTACCACCATGTTAGGTACACAATAGTTTTGTGATTAGTAGCAGCAGAGAGCGGTTCACTGTGGGTTTACAGTTAATGTGATTAGTACCCACAATGTGAGAAACACCACGGGTTTACGTTCCCTGTGATTAATACCCACAACGTGGGGAACACCATGGGTTTGCGTTGTCTATGAATGGTGCCTTTATGTGAGAATAACCATAGGTCTGCGTTATTTGTGTGACGTACAATACTTGAGAGTATGGAGAGTGTGGAACACCGTGAGGCTACGTTAGTTGTAATTACTACCGCAAAATGAGAAATACCATCGTTCCACTTAACTAGCGATAAAGCCCATTACGAGGGGTCGTTACCTGGATTTTGGACCCATTTAGATAATAAGCATCATCGATTCAGGATTGTGCTTCGAAGGCAGTCCCTTGGTAAGTAATACTATTGTTTTAAGATATTTTGTGGGAAGGTTGGGCAATGCGGGTCGGACCCACAGATTCTTTTAAGTTGAATGAATTCTAGTCAGTGGAAATATTTTTAACTTTCAGTATTGTGGGTTGGATCCGCTGATTATTTTAAATTCATATTCATCCATTCATTCTTCATCTTCACGTTTTGAATTCTGATCAGCGGATGAATTTTAGACTTTTAAATTACATTTCGTCTCATTTAGTACCATTAGGGGGCGATGCCCTAGATGTTAGGCCCCTTTAAACAACAAGCATTCTCGTCATCAACAACAGTAACATAGAAAACTGCGAGAGCCTCTGTTAATTTAACGTGCCTTATAACAAACTTAATCAATGTCACCCTGCTCATGGATTTGGTCCTCATTCGTTTTAAAATTTCTTGTGTAATATACAGGGTCAGGTCCTTGCATAATTCAGCTAAATTTTCAGCTAACTCACTTTGTTTTCTCGTAAAAACACCTTTGTGTACGTGATGACAGAGTTAGTGAGACTTTTGTGTACCCAATGCAAGTTGGAAACGAAATATCAGAGTTTATTCCCAGCTTACAAACCAATTAAAATGTTATTTTCTTCTTCTTTTTCTTCTTCGTTACGTCTTGCCGTAATAGGTTAGAATGCAAAGTAATTTGGTTATTAGGAATTATCGTCTGCCCGTTCTTCCGTAGTGTAGTGAGAGGAACATAACTTCTAGGGGTTCCGATAGGACAAACCCCCTAAGGAATATGCAATGCTCATAGCTCAGCCGTTGTGCAGGTGGTTTATACTTGTTACTCGATTCAGTAAGTTTGCATTCTAACCTATCATTCCATAGAAGTCCGTGCTCTAATGATTACTAATGTTATAGCTACAATCTATACTAGAATCAGTGAAGTCCATCAAGTATATTGTTTTTCATGAAGATATTTTCAAGTAGTCAATTTTTTCATTTGAAATGTTTTTTAACTTAACCAATGAAGCTAGCTCAATAACTGTAGTACATCTCCTTCTCCGTGAAATATACATGCATTCAACATTTCATCTTAATATCTTAAAAACTTTCAGAGTATTAAGGGAAACGAGCATCTAACATACCGATAAAAAGCTTGCTTGGGTGACAGGGCTTCACGCTTTGTGGTCATAACTCCGAAAGTATGGAGATATGAACAAAAATTTTGCACTTTTTTAAAGAGAAAATTTCAATTTTTAATGAAAGATAAATTGAAAAATCGCATTTTTGGTCGCTCAAAGCTGTTGGTCCCTCCTTAAAGTTTCGTTTGGAGGGAAATTAATACCTTCTTGGATGTCTTCATGTGTGATCCCTACTTCTCGAATGTCTATTTCAAATTCGCCGAACCAGGGACCCTGGTTTTTATTTTTTTACAAAGTAAGAAAACATTCGTTTGGCGTGTTATGTGGCCGTAACAATTAATCCGCCTTTTGAAAATGGCGATCGTTATCCTTTCCAGATATAGCTATAGTTCGTTATGTCGGCTTCTGTACTGGCCATTTTCTCTGATTGGTCTAGGATCTTTCTCAGGACTTTTCTTTCTTTGGTTTCTAACTTTTCAATCGGACCCTTCCTATTCAATGCAAGGCATTTTGTGCTGTATACATAGCCTTTGGACGAATAACTGAACAATTACCCCTAGCTACTACTACTACTACTACTACTACTACTACTACTACTACTCAATTGTTCTCATTCCTCCCCTGAAGAGGGAGGCGAGCCTCTTATACGGTGACGCCGTCTCTCGGGCCAGGAGATTTGTTACGATGAAGGAGATGCTCGGAGAAGATGAAGAGGTTGGCCACCTTGTCCTATGCTAGGAACTGTCATTAGAATGCCTAATGTCGGCATTGATGGACAATGATCTCTAATTAGGTGGTATGACACTTTATTTTATTTCACAACTATATAGAACAAATCGCAACCGTGGCTCAGGCATCAGCGCGCTGGCCTCTCACCGCTGGCGGTGGTTCAAATCCCGGTCACTTCATGTGAGATTTGTGCTGAACAAAGCGAAGTCGGGACAGACTTTTCTCCGGGTACTCCGGTTTCTCCTGTCATCTTTCATTCCAGCTACACTCCCATTAGTCATTGCTCCAGAGGAATGCGACAGTCTTCGGCAGCCGGCACAACTCCTATCCTCGCCGCTAGTTGGAGGACTCATTCATTCCATTCCTGGCCCGATCGAATGACTGGAAATGGGCTTTGGATATTTATTTTTTAATTGTATTTTTTAATTTTTAATTTAATTTACTGATAATTTATATGGCACTGAAAAGCCCCGTTATGTAGCGTCTTCGTGTAATAAAATACAGGTTTATCAACACACTAACTAAATTTTTATAATAAAAAATATTAAATTAAAAATTAAAAAATAAATTACAGATACCAAATACAGTAAAAGTAAAACATACATTATATAATAAGTAAGAAAGTAGATCATTATTTTAGACTACAAGAATCTGAAGCTATTTTTTTCTAAGAAATATACATAATATTTCTAATAGTTGGACACAAGAATGCCTGATCTCAGCCCCTTGCGTACTCCTCCAAGAAGATAGATGTTAAGGATTGCTTTAGTTGAGTACAATTAATGTTATTTTTGAAACGGTGAAGACTTTTTTTGCTATTTGTTTTACGTCACACCGACACAGATGGGTCTTATGGCGACGGTGGGATAGGACAGGCCTGGGAATAGGAAGGAAGCGGCCGTGGCCTTAATTAAGGTACAGCCCCAGCATTTGCCTGGTGTGAAAATGGGAAACCACGGAAAACCATCTTCAGGGATGCCAACAATGGGGTTCTAACCCACTATCTCCCAGATGCAAGCTTACAGCTGCGCGCTACTAACCGCACGGCCAACTCGCCCGGTACGGTGAAGATTAAAGACATGATGCAGTGCAAACAAAATATTTGTTAAATTTATTGGTATGATCGAGGGGAATTTGAAGGGTATTATTTGTAAACTAAATCATTATTTTTTTATTGTTTCTTCTGGAAAACAGCCAATTGTCATTCTGTTAGTCATAAACATCTGCTAATTTTCCTTCGTCTACAGACTAAGAATTATCACGAGCCATACAGACAATATTATATACTCTTAAGATTTTTACTGCACGGTGTAATCACTCGCTCCAAGGTTCCCTTAAAATATCCACAGTATGTAACATGGGGGAAGGGATGAAAAGAAAACACGTGTTTGTATTCTTTTGTAATTCTCCCTTTTCTGTGCGTAATCTATTGTAATAGCGGAGAAGGATGGGGGCAAGGCCATCCCGTTATACGCTAATGTTATAGGGGCTTTTGTTCTACAGCCAGAGCAGAGACCACACACACACATAACCAAAACAGGGTTTGAAAAAAGAAAGAACAGGAGAATGCAAGAGATCGATTGTAACAGTAGAATGTTGTTCCTCGTTTTTTTTTTAACAAAACAAGAACGGATATATTGTAAAGTGGGAGTCAGACGGAATGCTTCAGTAGCTAGGCTTTTAGTCTTTTATTCGTACAAAAAAATAAATAAAAAATTCCCAGAGGGGGGGATGAGAGAAAGAGAGAAAGAGGAACAATATGATGAGCCACAGGTTGCAGAAGGATCAAAGTCGTCCCTTACAGCTCAAAGAGATGCCGCTTAATTAAATTTATCAAACCACCTGATATTGTGTTTCTTTTTTTCACCCTTGAATATATCTTGATTTTCCTTCTATCTTTTTTGTTTTCATTGCTAATATATATATGAGTGCACACCTTCCTGTTTAGTAGATAAAGATTTATGAGGCATTAAATTACGAAAATGCAAAAGAGGGTAAAATCACTAAAATTTTATTCAGCGTTCAAAAGAAATATTACAACTAGAGTACAGTGTGATTCAAAAGAATCACCTTTTCATTTGAGAAACTGGAACAATTTGGTAGGGACATTAAGAATCTCTACCTCCTGGCCATACAGAGAACTGGCCAAACTGGGAGTCCCTGAACAGTCTGCGAGCTGAAGTTGCAAGAACAAAGGACAACTCATATAAGACAGTTCTATATGATAGTGGGCGAATTTCAAACAACACAACATCTCTTATGTTGTCAGTTGTGCCTATCCAGATGTACTATGCGTGATTTGATTGAAGTTAATTCAAGCGCTCTCGACGTGGCTAAGTTTTGGACGGGAACAATTTGAAGTCACTTGCTGAACACAATGTGTGTACTTTTGTCAATTTCATGCTTTTTTTGTTGTTGTTGTTGTTGTGGTATGTTTTCATGTTTCATATTTTGTACTTCTGACACGAATAAATATTAAAAATGCTTTCGTGTTCGTGTGAAATATTTTTCCTGCTATTTGTTTAAGTAACGTCAAAACGGACAGGTTTGTTTTCATTGCTAATATATATATATGAGTGCACACCTTCCTGTTTAGTAGATAAAGATTTATGAGGCATTAAATTACGAAAATGCAAAAGAGGGTAAAATCACTAAGGTACAGCTTCATCGTTTGTGGTGCAGGGGTAGCGTGCCTGCCTGTTACCCAGAGGCCCCGGTTTCAATTCATGGCCAGGTCAGGAATTTTTACCTGCATCTGAGAGCTGATTCGAGGTTCACTCAGCCTGCGTGATTACAATTGATGACCTAACGGTGAGATAGCGGCCCCGGTCTACAAAGCCAAGAATATCGGCTGAGAGGATAAGTCGTGCTCAACACATGTCACCTGGTAATCTGCAGGCTTTCGACTGAGCAGCGGTCGCTTGGTAGGCATTGGCCCTTCGGGAATGTTACGTCATGGGGTTTGGTTTTTTGGTTTTTCAAAGTTTGTAAGGCATGAAAATGAAAAACCACAGAAAACCACCTTTAGGACTACCGGCAGTGGGGCTCAAACACACATCCTCTAGGATGCAACATCACAGCTACGTGACTCAAACCGCGTAGCCAATTCGCTTGCTTATTCTTCTTCTTTCGTCTTGGCAGACTATGGACCACGGTACGAGAACACCTAACATATGTTCGAAGAAACTTCCAGGTTGCGTTCGTGTTTTTTTTTTTTTTTTAATCTCCGGACGAGAGTGGCTCAGACAGATGAGGCGCTGGTCTTCTTACCCCAACGTGGCAGGTTCAATCCTGTCACAGTCCGGTGGTATTTGAAGGTGCTCAAATACATTAGCCTCATGTCAGTAGATTTACTGGGACGTAAAAATCTCCTAAGAGACTTAATTCCGGTACCCCTGCGTCTCCGATAACCGTTAAATTAGTTAGTGGGAAGTAAAGCAAATAACATTATTATTTTTAGATCTGAAAAAGATCTATGTCAATGTACCTAGGAACAGACGTGCTGGACGAAAATAGTGTCTGAATTAGTTATAGCTAACCAAAGAAATTTATATACACTGTTAGATTGTACATAAAGTTGACAGTAAAATAATTTATGTTTGAGAGTCCCACAAGGATCCAATCTGTCTCCTGTACTGTTAATAGTTTACACGGATCATTTAGAGAGAGTCATAAAATGGCGGAGTTGGCTGCAATTCGATAGAAGTCTTACACGCAGTTTGGCTTTCGCTAATGGCCTGTAGTAATGACAGAGCGTGTCGAAATCCGACAATCTGTTATCTTGGAGCTAGAAGTTTTAGGACTGAAATGGTGTCGGTAGCCAAGAAACGTAAGAATTTTGTAATCGAAAACTGGATTGTTGCCCCTTTGGCAGGGCCAGAAATAAAATTAAATAGGAGGTAAGGAGGACATGTAAGCCGAACAATCGGTGGAACTGAATATCATATCCACAATCTGGAGCGTAAAAATAGCAAGAATGAATGTTGGTACAGACAGCTAGGAAACGTATTCATTATGATGTGGTGAATTCTAATTCTGTATTGAACATATTGAATTAAACGACTTGAACTAGGTGAGAATAGAGTGCCATAGGAGACGAAGGAAAGTTGCAGATAGGAACATGTAACAGATAAGTCAAAGCAGGATTGTGTAGAAACTTAAGCGTTCACAGTGGCTTGCATACTTAACGGTGAATGGCGAAAGAGATTGTTCTGAGAATTAAATGCACTCTATATCTCTTGTTCCTTTTCTCCTCTTTCTCCTTCTCTTCTTCTCGATTCTTCCGCCGTTCTTCTTCCGTTATTCGCGTGCTTGTCCTGCTTTTTCATTTATGCTTCGAATTATCTGCCCTTAAGTTCCTGTCTCTTTTTCGTTCTGTACTACTATTTGCCTATTTTTATTTTTTCTTTTCCTCCTTCTTGGGTTATTTCTCCTTTCCCTACTTTCTTTCTGTTATTCTCTCACAGTCTTTTTCCAGCTTATTTCCTCTTTTCTACTCACTTCCTTTCTATATTTGTTTCAGCTTTTACCTTTCTTTATCATTATCGCATTTTTCCTTAATTTTTCCAACTCTCGTCCTCCTCATGTTCTTCCGTTATCTCTTCCTCTACTTATTCTCTTTCTCTTGCTTTAATTCTTTATTCCCTTCTATCTTTTTCCCACTATGTTCATCTTTTCCTCAGTTCCTTTCTTTCGTAAATTCTCTATTTCTTTTTAATTATTTTCATTCACTATCATTCTCTGCGTTTCTTCCCTTCTTCTAATTCTTCTTACGTTCTTCTTTGTTCCCATTTCTCTCCTTCATTATCATCTTTATTTTATTCTTTTTCTCTTTCTTGAATCTTGTTTTTTACATCCTAAAATATCATTGTTCATTATTTATTAAATAAGCCCAGAATAATAACCGACATGATTCGTGGGCGAGTTGGCCGTGCGGTTACAGGCGCGCAGCTGTGAGTTTACATCCGGGAGATAGTGGGTTCGATCTTTACTGCTGGCAGCCCTGAAGATGATTTTCAGTAGTTTCCGATTATCACACCAGGTAAATGCTGGGGTTGTACCTTAATTAAAGCCACGGCTGATCCTTTCCCACTCCTAGGACTTTTCTATCTCATCGTCGCCATAACACCTATATTTGTCGTTGCGACGTAAGGCAAGTTTTAAAAAAATGAGATGATACGTTGGACTGACCATTCGTCATATCTTTATTCATTTATATATGTATTTATTTAGAACAATATTGTGGATCCATGTGGCAGCGAGAGAACAGCCCCGGTCTAAGAAACGAGTCTATAGGCCTTTGGACTGAACAGCGGTGGCTGGGTAGGTCAGGAGTCATAAGGGCTTGTAGCTCCATGGGGTTCGGTTTCGTTTGGTTTAGCTTGTCTTATTTACTGGTTGTACCTTCTCTTTCCGGTCTGTCCTTTTCTTGTTTCCTTTAATTCTTTCAGTCACTCATCTATATATTTAAAACACTAAGCTGATTAATGTAACCGCGAGTTTGAGAGAACGACTGAACCGATGGACATTGTAAAGCATTCTACGGAAAGCTCTTGGCCTGTAAATTTGCACAGTGGCTTTAAAAGCATAGAACATTCTTTCCGTACATTTTAAATTATTAACAAAATGTAGCATTCCGATTGATAAGCGCTCGTTATTTCTATTCTACCTTTCTCTTTGCTCTTTCACTCTTCAATTTATTCTTGACTAGGGGACCCGTGCGAAAAATCTGGTGAACTAAGGAATACACAACTCAGTCTTTCTTACCACTTAATGTAATGTTTGAATTTTTAACGCGTATGGTATCAACTTTAACGGAAGCAAATGCAAGTGCATTATTATACTGGCGAATGTCCCGGAAGTAATTTTTGGTTTTACTATCATTCTCTTCTTAACTGATAATTACAGCATATTATAATGACATAAAACAGGCGACCCAGCGGTCAAAATGTGAAGTGGACAGCAATAATGGCCGGTATTTTCCTGCAACAACACTATTTGCAAATCGCACACTTCGTACAATTTCTTTAAACTCATTTTTAAAAGAAATTATCGATATTTATGAAATGAGAGTGCAATTTATCACTTCTAAATTCTATTCTCTTTCCTTTGAATGCTCATTTGTTACAATCGGTTACTTGTGAGCGCCGCAAAAGGGATCTATACTACTGAATTAATATAATTGACATGATCCCGTTCATCGCGTTGCAACATTTTCTTTATCGCTTTCTTACTTTCATTTACTTAGAAATATCCCTCCACCCCATCCCCCATGTTTTGTTTCAATTTCTCCTTTCGTAGCGAACTAGCGAGTTATCAGCTTGCATTCGGGAGATAGTGGATTCAGTTCCACTGTCGGCAGCCCTGAAGATGGTTTGCCGTGGTTTCCCATTTCCATACCCGGCAAATGCTTTGGAATGGGAAGATTTGGGAGTAAGGAGAAGAGATGCTCGACTGTGTGGTATGTTTCGAGCTGTCAGTGGATACTTGGCGTGGAATGACATAAGTAACTGAACAAGATTGAGTAGAGCTTTTAAAGCCGGCCCCGTGGTGTAGGGGTAGCGTGCCTGCCTCTTACCCGGAGGCCCCGTGTCCGATTCACGGCCAGGTCAGGCGTCTTCACATGGATTTGAGAGCTGGGTCGAGGTCCACTCAGCCTACGTGATTAGAATTGAGGGGCTATCTGACAGTGAGATAGCGGCCCCGGTCTAGGAAGTGAAGAATAACGGCCGAGAGGATTCGCCGTACTGACCACACGACAGGTCTTCGGGCTGAACAGCGACCAGTTGGTAGGCTAAGGCCCTTCATGGCTGTAGTGCCATGGGGTTAGGTTACGTTAGTTAGGAGCTTCTAAAAGTGGGACAGTTCATAATATGAAGATAAAGTTGGAATTATTCAAGAGGACAAATTGGGGCAAATGTTATTTTGTAGGACGAGGAGCTAGGGATTGGAATAAATTAGAGAAATGTTCGATAAATTCCCAATTTCTTTGAAAACGTTAAAGAAAAAGCTGGCCACCTGGGCGACAACACTACGTGCAGATTGAATGATTGACTGATTGATTGATTGATTGATTGATTGATTGATTCATTCATTCATTCATTCATTCATTCATTCATTCATTCATTCATTACTGGGCAATTTGGCCGTTCGCTTAAGGCCGCGCAGCTGTGAGTTTGCATCCGGGAGATAGTGGGTTCGAATCCCACTCTCGGCAGCCCTGAATATGGTTTGTCGTGGTTTCCCATATTCACACCAGGCAAATACTTGGGTTATACCTTAATTAAGGCCACGGCCGCTTCCTTCCCACTCCTAGGCCTTTCCTATCTCATCGTCGCCATAGTGCCTATCTGTGTCGGTGCGACGTAAAGTAAATTGTATTGGATTTAGTTCTCCTTTCGAGTTGAACCGTGTTGTTGCTGACATTTCGAATACATTTCAGTATTCTTTGTCGAGGTGACTGGAATGTCACCAGCTAATCAGCTGAGGGTCATAGTAGTTTTATTTCCTGTCTGAGATACTGATTAGTTCGAATCGAGTAGGGGTATTTCACATGATTCGATTAAATAACTCTATGCACCGTGGAAAATTCACATCTAAGAAACTGTATTGTTGTTGAACTCCCTGATGTGCTTACTCTGTTGTGACAAATGCCGAACGACAACCCGTAGAGATCCCAGCATGCTTTGCGTGCAGTAAACGTTCCACTGCAGCTGTTCGATCATAACATTTGAGTTGTTGCTTTCTTACCCCGATGAGGTTCAGTAAATATTTTACTGAAGAACTCACATATCCTCTTTATCTATTCTCTCTCTTTTACTTCTTCTCCTTCCTCACTCTGACCACTTTCATCACTCTATGTTAGGTCTCTCTCTTTTAATCTCTAGCTAGTCTGTCTTCTTCTTCGTCTGAAGTGTTTACTTGCACAAGGGAGGATGCTCTGTTCTTATTTTTATCTTCTGAACATGAATATTTAACAAGGGAGCTGGCTTAATCTGTGTCAGGGGAACAGAAAATAGCCAATATGAGTTTCTTAAAGCCCAGACCCTCTTCCCTTCCTTACTCATGGCGGGGAGGTGGGGAGGGGGTGAGCGTTTGTTGCCACAGAATTACCGAGCCCGTGGCGCGGTGCTACTGTCTGATTTATGGCAGCGTCGGCTGGGCACAAGTGCAAACGTTGCGACGCCAAGAGACGCCTCTCTCGACGCCTTATGAGTAGCTTTACTGCTTGTTCCATCCTAGTCTTTCTGTCGCACACTTACACCTCTCCCTGTTGACAACATCAAGCTCTGTGACAAACTAACCGTTCCTACAAGAACAGTTACCCTTCTCCCAAAGCTCCCCGTAGATATGTATAGTATTCGGGACGTAATGTTATACACTAAAAAGCAAATATCGCCGCCCTATTATCTTTCATTAACGGCTCATCACTGCTGCCAACTTCAATCAATCACTACTGATCTGCATTTAGGGCAGTCGCCCAGGTGGCAGATTCCCTATATGTTGTTTTCCTAGCCTTTTCTTAAATGATCGCAAAGAAATTGGAAAATTATTGAACATCTCCCTTGGTAAGTTATTCCAATCCCTAACTCCCCTTCCTATAAACGAATATTTGCCCCAGTTTGTCCTCTTGAATCCGACTTTATCTTCATATTATGATCCTTCCTACTTTTGAAGACACCACTCAAACTTATTCGTCTACTGATATCCTCCAACACCATATCTTCTCTGACAGCCCGGAACATACCATTTAAACGAGCAGCTCGTCTCCTTTCTCCCAAGTCTTCCCAGCCCAAACTTTGCAACATTTTTGTAACGCTACTCTTTTGTCGGAAATCACCCAGAAAAAATCGAGCTGCTTTTCTTTGGATTTTGTCCAGTTCTTGAACCAAATAATCCTGATGAGGGTCCCATACACTGGAACAATACTCTAGTTGGGGTCTTACCGGAGACTTATACGCCCTCTCCTTTACATCCTTACTACAACCCCTAAATACCCTCATAACCATGTGCAGAGATCTGTACCCTTTATTAACAATCGTCCGACTCGTTGGCTGAATGGTCAGCGTGCTGGCCTTCGGTTCAGAGGGTCCCGGGTTCGATTACCGGCCGGGTCGGTAATTTTAACCTTCAATGGTTAATTCCAGTGGCCCGGGGGCTGGGTGTTTTTGCTGTCCCCAACATCCCTGCAACTCACCCACCACACATAACACTATCCTTCACCACAATAACACGCAGTTACCTACACATGGCAGATGCCGCCCACCCTCATCGGAGGGTCTGCCTTACAAGGGCTGTACAGTAATAGCCACACGAAATTATTATATTATTATTAACAATCTTATTTATGTGATTACCCCAATGAAGGTCTTTTCTTATATTAACACCTAGATACTTACAATGATCCCAAAAGGAACTTCCCCCCATCAACGCACTAATTAAAACTGAGAGGACTTTTCCTATTTGTGAAACTCACAACCTGACTTTTAACCCCGTTTATAATCATACCATTGCCCACCGTCCACCTCACAACACTATATAGGTCACCCTGCAGCCGCTCATAATCTTGTAACTTACTTATTACTCTGTACAGAATAACATCATCTGCAGGCAGCCTTATCTCTGATTCCACTTCTTTACACATATCATTTATATATATAAGAAAACATAAAGGTCCAATAATACTGCCTTGAGGAATTCCCCTCTTAATTATTATATGGTCAGATAAAGCTTCGCCTAATCTACTTCTCTGAGTTCTATTTTCTAGAAATATAGCCACCCATTCAGTCACTCTTGTTTCTAGTCCAGTTGCACTCAATTTGGCCAGTAGTCTCCCATGATCTACCCTATCAAATGCCTTGGATAGATCAGTCACAATGCAGTCCATTTGGCCTCCTGAATCCAGGATATCTGCTTTATCTTGCTGAAATCCTACATGTTGAGCTTCAGTGGAATATCCTTTCCTAAAACTGAAATGCCTTCTATCGAACCAGTTATTAATTTCACAAACATGTCTAATATAATCAGAAAGAATGCCTTCCCAAAACTTACATACAATGCACGTCGAACTTACTGGCCTGTAATTTTCAGCTTTATGTCTATCACCCTTTCCTTCCGAACAGTTATATTTATACACAGGGCCTACTATAGCAACTCTCCATTCATTTGGTATAGCTCCTTCAACCAAACAATAATCAAATACGTATTTCAGATATGGTACTATATCCCAACCCATTGTCTTTAGTGTATCGCCAGAAATCTTATTAATTCCAGCTGCTTTTCTAGTTCTTAACTTTTGCAACTTACTGTAAATGTCATTGTTATCATAGGTAAATTTAATACTCCTTTAGTATTAGTCACCTCCCCTATCTGGACATTATCCTTGTAACCAACAATCTTTACATACTGCTGACTGAATACATCTGCCTTTTGAAGATCCTCGCATACACACTCGCATTGTTCATCAATGATTCCTGGAATGTCCTTTTTTGAACCTGTTTCTGCCTTAAAGTACCTATACACACCCTTCCAATTTTCACCAAAATTTGTATGACTATCAATTATGTTTGCCATCATGTTATCTTTAGCTGACTTCTTTGCTAGATTCAATTTCCTAGTAAGTTCTTGCAATTTCTCCTTACTTCCATAACCATTTCTAACTCTATTTCGTTCCAACCTGCACCTCCATATTAGTCTCTTTACTTCTCTGTTATACATACATACATACATACATACATACATACATACATACATACATACATACATACATACATACATACATACATACATACATACATACATACATACGTACGTACATACATACATTATCATTATGGACTGTTATGCCTTTCAGCGTTCAGTCTGCAAGCCTCTGAGAATTTACTAAACGTCGCCACAATCCTCGATTTGCAACTAGTGTTGTGGCCTCATTTAGTTCTATACCTCTTATCTTTAAATCGTTAGAAACCGAGTCTAACCATCGCCGTCTTTGTCTCCCTCTACTTCTTTTACCCTCCATAACAGAGTCCATTATTCTCCTAGGTAACCTATCCTCCTCCATTCGC
The DNA here is from genome assembly GCF_040414725.1 of Anabrus simplex. Lineage (NCBI taxonomy): Eukaryota > Metazoa > Arthropoda > Insecta > Orthoptera > Tettigoniidae > Anabrus > Anabrus simplex. Next base: position 62,239,057 of record NC_090277.1, read on the forward strand.
CTCACATGACTCCACCACCGAAGCCGGTTTATGCGTACAGTGTTATAATGTCTTAATTTTGCATTTCGAGATATAGATATTTTTGTTATATCTGCTGCAGGTGAGCCTGTATGCTCTTTGTAGGTCAGAGAACCTTTCTTTATTTGCTTCACGATTGCGTCCTGATGGCTGGATGACTTCTCCCACTTGGGATATATTTCCATATTGGGTTTTCGTTGGTTGTCCATCTAGGAACACAGAGATCCTTCTATATAGCAAGTTTTCTGATGATGTTGATTATTATTGTTACTATTATTATTCACTATCATTCGTGTGCTATAATGTTCATTTTGTTCAGGTCAATTGACGTCCTAGTATCTGTGGAACAGTTCGAAAATAAACAACGATTATCATAATGTTTAGTGTCTATATTGGGAACTAAACTTAGGCTCTATGAATGTTACAGCTACCCAGTCTGAGCTTGATTCTCTGGGCAGAGCATGAATCTTGACTGCAATATAAAAAATATACGAAAGGGACTGGGTAACAGTATTCCTCCCTTCAAGTTGAAAGCCCTAAGGTGGAGCTCATAATATTGGTGAAAATAAATTAACGTGTAAGAGTAACATTTTAATAACAATGTTCTGGTGGACAGTGAAAATGAAAGCCAAACCCACACAGTCCGCCAGATTCTTTACATATTGCTCATAACATTAGCGCCTGAGGGCTACTTGTTCCCCCTGGACAGCAGCACATATGCGATAAAAAACTTACACGCTCGGCTTTGAAATCGTTACTTCCCATCCTCTGTAAAGGAGATATGCACAATATAATATCATCAGGGTCAAATAGTCACTCCGCATGACCCTGCAAATTAATTATCATATTTATCAACTCTGCGATAGATTGTATGTTGACAATCTTCATCCGTTTCCTCTTTCTTATTTGAATCGCTTGATGTTTGAAGGCGAATTCTAACACTTTCCTAAATGAGAGCCTGTTCGAGGTCTGGAGGAGTCTGTGGTAGAACAGGACGCCCACAAACACTTATGTCAAGCCTATCCCACACATACTCGATGGGATTAAGGTCGGGACTCACTGCAGGCTATTCCGTCTCTTGAATGTCTAGTTCTCGTAAGACAGCTCTGGTGATGCACGCTACATGAGCCCTGGCATTGTCGTGCATGAGTACGAACTGTCTAGGCGATGAAAAATGACGATGTGTGTTTTACGCTTTTGCCAATGCATAGTGCTTGTATTAATTCGCACTTCGGACATGAGAATACAAAATGCAGTTCTTAGATTACGAAGAAATATTTTTTGTTATCATTCCTAAAGTTGTCTTGACACATCAAATGGAGTTAACTTTGGAACTTTGAATATTAACTTCCTCATAAAACCCACAAATAATTACAAAATGTATTGATATTCCTTTTGAAATATGAACAATTAACATGAACACTATAGGACTAACGCCGAGCTTAACAGTAATATGAAAATGAAGTTCAATATAAATGCAAGACCCCCTGCGGGTGGGGACACATATGAAGAATACACTCATGGTATCCCCTGCCTGTCAGAAGAATCGAATAAAATGGGCGACCAAGGGATGATACTTTTAGAACCACGAGAGAATGTGTGATTAGTACCATTCCGCTATGATCACCATGGGTCGACTTTACTTGCGATTAGTACTACTACATTTGCCTGATTTTGCTTCCACGTAGAGTAACAATCACTACTACCTGAGAAACTCGTACTGCTACCGTCTCCAGCTGGGTCTGTGATTAGTATTATCGGGAGAGGATTACTATGGAAGTAGTACCTTCATATGAATAACACCATGGGTCTGTGTTGCCTGATAAGTAGATAGATCGATTCATAGATGATGGCGTCTTCATTTGGGGTGAAGTTAGGACTCAAAGCCCTCTCTTACACTTAACCAATACATTTAGGATGTACATAATAAATGTACGTAGGCAAGTCAATAACTACCTGAAATTTTGCTCTAATTGTCTTTAGGTGGGCTCTATGGCGTTATGGCTAGATGGCACCGTTGTCTATGTTTGTGGTAGGTTCCAGCGTTATCAGATCAGTACAGCTTGCACTGTTGCGACGTAAAGATGGCCGCGCCACTCTCTGTTTGAACCAAGGAAGAACAGCATCCCGTAGTCTGTTTTTCTTTTTTGTTAGGTATGTGGGTGTACCAGGAGCAGACGTACATAGAACAGTCCCTCGTCTGTTATTCAGGATCATATAACGACCTCGTTCAATATTGGCATCAGTTACGGCTGTAGATGGACGACCGAATCTTTCCTCATCCTTCACTTTCGTGCAACTCCTTTTGAACTATTCAATCCACTAGTAAACACTTCACTGTGGCAAAACATTGTGCTGAAAGCCATAAAGCCAACCTAATGACAATTGGAGCAAAATTGCAGATATTTATTGACTTGCACTTGTAGTTAAAATTACCTCAAACCATGAGAAAATAAAACACTCTAGTAGTATTAATAGCCAAAATGGCCCGGACCCGCCTCTTACCCGGAGGCCCCAGTTTTGATTCCCGGCTAGGTCGTGAAGTTTTACACACAGATCGATGGTTTAATTGCAGCCAGTATAGAGTATTAGGGAGATAATGGGTTCGAACCCCACTGTTCTTTGCTACTGCTCGTGGTTTCTCATTTTCATACTAGGCAAATGCTGGGGCTGTACCATAATATAGGCCATGGACGCTTCGTTCCCACTCCTAGCCTTTTCCTATCATATCGTCGCCATAAAACTTTTCTGTGTCGGTGCGACATAAAACAGATGGTAAAATATATATTTTATTTTTATTTTTAGTTTTTATTTTTTATTTTTTATTTTTTGCAATTTGCTTTATGTCGCTGCGACACAGATAGGGATAGGGGTAGGAAAAATCAAGGAGTGGGAAGGAAGCGGCCGTGGTCTTGATTAAAGTACAGCTCCAGCATTTGCCTCGTGTAAAAATGAGAACCACGACTGCCGACAGTAGGATTCGAACCCATTATCTCCCGAATTCAAAGGGACAGTTCAAATAACGTTGCCCATAGTTGTTCGAAACGGGATAAGTAATAATAATAATAATAATAATAATAATAATAATAATAATAATAATAATAATAATAATAATAATATTGTTCTATGCTACTGTTCGCAAGCGTTTTAATTTCACACCATTAAGGCAGCCTGCGGGTCAGTTTCGACGTCACACTGTTTATTCTACCACTTTACAGAGAGACACATCTGTGTTGGGTATGACTTCTTAATAAATTTAACCCGGTAAAGAACAAACGTATCACCATACGTTTCACATGCCAATATCGTGTAACATGGAATTATTCCCTCCCCCCTTTCAGAAACCCGATAAATTTCGCCGGATTCAAACCCATGATATTTGGATCTAGAGCCTGATACCCTACCACAGAGAGCTTCGCATTATTATTAATTATTCATACTTACGACAGACGATGTATGGTCGAAGGAAACATGAATGAATTCACTCATCTCCCCGCCGACAGGGATGCTTGGAAACGAATCATACAATGACTTGCCCTTCCGAGGGTTAGACTGGGAGAGAAAATGAAGAATCGAACCTACGTCCTTATAAAAAACGACCCGAAACTCTTTCACCGCTTCGGAGTATGAGAGCATTGTGACCAATTATCATGAAGCGACAACCATATAAACACTCGGCATGTTTACAGATTGTCAACTCGATACGTGTTACCATTTAGAAAGGAACTATTACGAAAGAGAGAACAAATTTAAGCCATTTTTACATTTGTAAAGATTATTTCTTCCGCTTTTGTCTCCTGTACAGCTGCATTTCAAGCGCCACATACGGAATTTATGGAATTAAAGTTCTGTTTAATTTTCAGGGCCCCCCTCACACCACCACCGCTACCGTTAAAAACTTTTTAGCTGTGACAAATGAAAGTAGCCCGTCGCGACGCTGAACGTTATTTCCCTTGCAGCTCTCTGTCTCTTTCTCGCTGCTTCTCTTTCCTGCATTTGGAACAGCACAAGTTGACCTCGTAGCTGGGCAGATTATACTGTATATCAGCGGTGAAGGAAGTGATATCTTCCAATGTTGAGCTAAATATGCACAATCAGTGTCTTAATAAACAATCGGACCCTTTTCTGTTAATTGGCCTTCGGTTTATGGGGCCTGGGTTTGTATTTCCGGCAAGGGTGGAGTTTTTAGGTGGTTCTGTTGTCTTAATACACATCTAGAGAAATTTGACCTCGAATCTCACACCTTCGTTTTTCGTAGTTTATATGGATCATCTACTGAAGTGTCTCTGTTACGTGGAAATACAGAGTGGTCGGACACAACGTCAACGATGCATATGAGCAACTGCAAAATGACCTCGAAAATGTTGTGAGATGGACAGTATTCAATGGTATGACGATAAACGGGGTTGAAAGTCATGTTGTGAGTTTCAAAAATAGGAAAAGTCCTCTCAGTTTTAATTACTGCATTGAAAGTTCCTTATGGGAATCATTGTAAGTACCTAGGTGTTAATATAAGGAAAGATTGTCATTGAGGTAATCACACTGGAATAACTTACCAAGAGAGATGTTCAATAAATTTCCAATTTCTTTGAAATCATTTAAGAAAAGGCTAGGAAAAACAACAGACAGGGAATCTGCCACCTGGGCAACTGCCCAAAATGCAGATCAGTATTGAATGATTGATTGATATGAGCGTTAGCAGGTTGGTCATGTTGATAAATAATTTCAAGAAAAATCGATATGTCACGTCGTTGTCATGTTATCAGCTGCTGAAGTTAGCCAATCAGATCGTTTCGCGGGTGAATTCAAATGGGCTTGGATAAACAAAATGTTTTTTTTTTCAATTTGTTTTACGACACACCGACACAGATAGGTCTTATGGCGACGATGGGACAGGAGAGGGCTAGGAGTGGGAAGGAAGCGTGCTCGGTGTGAAAATGGGAAACCACGGAAAATCATCTTCAGTGCTGCCGACAGTGGGATTCGAACCCACTATCTCCCGAATACTGGATACTGGCCGCAATTAAGCGAGTGCAGCTATCGAGCTCGGTAAAAAATATTTTCTGGTCCGCTGTCAGTCAATGCATTTAAAGCTGCCTGAAATTTACAGTTAGAGCTAATCTGCCAGGGAACTATAAGAATTGTTATCAAATGAACACGTACATGTGTTGCGCGATTTTGCAGCGAATATTTTGGCAATATTTTTTATATAACTATGTTTTACGGTTGGGGGTCATCCGAAAATATGTGTAACATGATGCGACAAAATGTGTCACGGAAGTGTAACCATATCAACCGTGCAGTCAGTGATGTAAGGTATGGATGGATGGCCAGACATTGTTACCTAGCAACCATGCCGGCAGTGATGTAAGGTATAGATGGATGGTCAGACATTGTTACCTAGCAACCGTGCCGGCAGTGATGTAAGGTATGGATGGATGGCCAGACATTGTTACCTAGCAACCGTGCCGGCAGTGATGTAAGGTATGGAAGGATGGCCAGACATTGTTACCTAGCAACCGTGCAGTCAGTGATGTAAGGTATAGATGGATGGCCAGACATTGTTACCTAGCAACCGTGCCGGCAGTGATGTAAGGTATAGATGGATGGTCAGACATTGTTACCTAGCAACCGTGCCGGCAGTGATGTAAGGTATGGATGGATGGCCAGACATTGTTACCTAGCAACCGTGCCGGCAGTGATGTAAGGTATGGAAGGATGGCCAGACATTGTTACCTAGCAACCGTGCAGTCAGTGATGTAAGGTATGGATGGATGGCCAGACATTGTTACCTAGCAACCATGCCGGCAGTGATGTAAGGTATAGATGGATGGCCAGACATTGTTACCTAGCAACCGTGCCGGCAGTGATGTAAGGTATAGATGGATGGTCAGACATTGTTACCTAGCAACCGTGCCGGCAGTGATGTAAGGTATGGATGGATGGCCAGACATTGTTACCTAGCAACCGTGCCGGCAGTGATGTAAGGTATGGAAGGATGGCCAGACATTGTTACCTAGCAACCGTGCCGGCAGTGATGTAAGGTATGGATGGATGGTCAGACATTGTTACCTAGCAACCGTGCAGGCGGTGATGTAAGGTATGGTTGGATGGTCAGACATTGTTACCTAGCACCGTGCAGGCAGTGATGTAAGGTATGGATGGTCAGACGTTGTTACCTACCAACCGTGCAGGCAGTGATGTAAGGTATAGATGGATGGTCAGACATTGTTAACTAGTAACCGTGCAGACGGTGATGTAAGGTACAGACGGATGGTCAGACATTGTTACCTAGCAACCGTGCAGTCAGTGATGTAAGGTATGGATGGTCAGACATTGTTACCTAGCAACCGTGCAGGCACTGATGTAAGGTATGGATGGTCAGACATTGTTACCTAGCAACCGTGCCGGCAGTGATGTAAGGTATGGATGGATGGCCAGACATTGTTACCTAGCAACCGTGCCGGCAGTGATGTAAGGTATGGATGGTCAGACATTGTTACCTAGCAACCGTGCAGGCAGTGATGTAAGGTATGGATGGTCAGACATTGTTACATAGCAACCGTGCAGTCAGTGATGTAAGGTATGGATGGTCAGACATTGTTACCTAGCAACCGTGCCAGCAGTGATGTAAGGTATGGATGGTCAGACATTGTTACCTAGCAACCGTGCCGGCAGTGATGTAAGGTATGGATGGATGGCCAGACATTGTTACCTAGCAACCGTGCCGGCAGTGATGTAAGGTATGGATGGATGGCCAGATATTGTTACCTAGCAACCGTGCCGGCAGTGATGTAAGGTATGGATGGATGGTCAGACATTGTTACCTAGCAACCGTGCAGGCGGTGATGTAAGGTATGGTTGGATGGTCAGACATTGTTACCTAGCACCGTGCAGGCAGTGATGTAAGGTATGGATGGTCAGACATGTTACCTAGCAACCGTTCAGGCAGTGATCTAAGGTATGGATGGTCGGACATGTTACCTAGCAACCGTTCAGGCAGTGATCTAAGGTATGGATGGTCAGACATTGTTACCTAGCAACCGTGCAGGCAGTGATGTAAGGTATAGATGGATGGTCAGACATTGTTACCTAGCAACCGTGCAGTCAGTGATGTAAGGTATGGTTGGATGGTCAGACATTGTTACCTAGCACCGTGCAGGCAGTGATGTAAGGTATGGACGGTCAGACGTTGTTACCTACCAACCGTGCAGGCAGTGATGTAAGGTATAGATGGATGGTCAGACATTGTTACCTAGCAACCGTGTAGGCAGTGATGTAAGGTATGGATGGTCAGACATTGTTACCTAGCAACCGTGCAGGCAGTGATCTAAGGTATGGATGGTCAGACATGTTACCTAGCAACCGTGCAGGCAGTGATCTAAGGTATGGATGGTCAGACATTGTTACCTAGCAACCGTGCAGGCAGTGATCTAAGGTATGGATGGTCAGACATGTTACCTAGCAACCGTTCAGGCAGTGATCTAAGGTGTGGATGGTCAGACATGTTACCTAGCAACCATGCAGGCAGTGATCTAAGGTATGGATGGTCAGACATTGTTACCTAGCAACCGTGCAGGCTATGTTTTATGGCTGGTCGTGAAAGATTAATTAAGTCCAGGAAAAACAGAAGTCTCCTTCACGTCTTCAAATTGGGGCTATTTTTCAAATACGTAAGACTGGACATTATATAGTTTTACTAAATATAAATGTAAACGTGTATAAATATGAAAAGTGACTTCAATTCAGTGTAATATGTGTTATAGTTGAATGTTAATTAATTCCTTAATATAAAATACCACGTGAAAAAAATTAAATAAATGAAAAATAAAACACATTATAAACTACCCACGTAATCCACGCGAGTGTTCCTGTTAAGGCTTAAGTCAACTTAAAACAGCAATTATAATTTTCAGACAGTCAGAAGTGACGGTGAGCTAGTTTTGGGCACCCCTAACCTGTATCTGCCTCGTCACGCTCCTTGTCTGTTGGGAAATATCTACAACAGAAAAAAAGGAAGGAAGAAAAACTCTAGGGAAAGATCGAAGTGAAGTTAGGTCAGGCCAGCAGTTGAAGGAAGGCAGAGTGACAAATACGGAATTTGCATTTAAATAGGGTATTTCCATCTGTGATACTCCTGCATCACATTCTTTATGTATGTATGCGCTGCTGATATTAAATAGCACATTATTTAAATTGCTGCCGGACCAGCAGGAGATCATCTTGACACGTCATGCCTTTCGCTGCGTGTCACATCTCTTCAGAAACACCTTGCGTCTTAGAGGGAGAGATACATAGTCTAGTACGTAAACAAACACGTCGAAGAACAGGGTAAAGTCGCTAAGAAAAACACTAAACAGAAAGCCTTCTCCCAGCAAGGTGAAAACGTTAGTTTGCCGGCCGGGGGTGCATAGAATTCATTACAATAGGGTACACATGTATTTAGAAGACCACGCATGTCAGTGCAGTTAAGTATAATAGTTTAGGAGGCCATGGTTCTAGAATAGACATCATCTAAGTGTATAAAATATTACTATTTCTCCCCCATTATTATTATTATTATTATTATTATTATTATTATTATTATTATTGTTATGTTTTGCTGATGATACCGCTTTGCTTGCTAATGATTTCTTAATGATTTCTGCTACTTATTGGGGAAATGGAACACGTCAGTGGAGCACATCGTCTTAATATAATATTAACGATACACATACATACATTATCATTATAGACTGTTATGCCTTTCAGCGTTCAGTCTGCAAGCCTCTGTGAATTTACTAAACGTCGCCACAATCCTCGATTTGCAACTAGTGTTGTGGCCTCATTTAGTTCTATACCTCTTATCTTTAAATCGTTAGAAACCGTGTCTAACCATCGTCGTCTTGGTCTACCTCTACTTCTCTTACCCTCCATAGCAGAGTCCATTATTCTCCTAGGTAACCTATCCTCCTCCATTCGCCTCACATGACCCCACCACCGAAGCCGGTTTATGCGTACAGCTTCGTCCATCGAGTTCATTCCCAAATTAGCCTTTATCTCCTCATTCCGAGTACCCTCCTGCCATTGTTCCCACCTGTTTGTACCAGCAATCATTCTTGCTACTTTCAAGTCTGTTACTTCTAACTTATGAATAAGATATCCTGAGTCCACCCAGCTTTCGCTCCCATAAAGCAAAGTTGGTCTGAAAACAGACCGATGCAAAGATAGTTTCGTCTGGGAGCTGACTTCCTTCTTACAGAATACTGCTGATCGCAACTGCGAGCTCACTGCTTTAGCTTTACTACACCTTGAATCAATCTCACTTACTATATTACCATCCTCGGAGAACACACAACCTAAATACTTGAAATTATCGGCCTGTTCTAGCTTTGTATCACCAATCTGACATTCAATTCTGTTGAATTTCTTACATACTGACATCAATTTAGTCTTCGAGAGGCTAATTTTCATACCATACTCATTGCACATATTTTGAAGTTCCAAGATATTACACTGCAGGCTTTCGGCACAATCTGCCATTAAAACCACGTCGTCAGCATAGGCCAGACTGCTTACTACATTTCCACCGAACTGAATCCCTCCCTGCCATTTTATACCTTTCAGCAGATGATCCATGTAAACTACGAACAGCAAAGGTGAAAGATTACAGCCCTGTTTAACCCCTGGAAGTACCCTGAACCAAGAACTCATTCTACCATCAATTAAGTATAAATAAAATTCTGCACACTGATGCACACACTAAATTTAATGGCACCAATATCTAATGTGTTAATACACTTAAATATTTCAGTAGCTGGCTTCATGAAGATTGGGACTACACTAAAGAAATTAAAAGTATTATTATTATTAAATACCTACATAAACCTTTATTTTCTCCAGATCTGTGCAGTTTTACAACCTGATGTATCTGTTTGGAGAATATACAGATAAAAATAACTATGTTATAACATTATCAAATACAAGGTTAACTATAAATCTACTCACTCGAGGTGTATGTCAGCGTGGATGTTCCCTCTTTTCCTCCGTCGCGGATGACCTGCCACCTCGGGCATCCTTCCTTGCTGTCATTCTTCCGTACGTGACCATCTTGAGCTTACCACTCATCTTTCACTCGCTGCCCAGATATCCAACTGCTCATCACCTGACCCAACGCCTATTACGCTGAGTTAGGCAGCTTAGCACTGACCTAGGACACCCACTCTGACATACAGTCTTGTACTCTACTGCTGATCTGCGTCTTCACTATCTTTACTTTCTATTTACAACAACCAGGATATGCGACTAGAAGAATAAATATATATGTCGTACTAACTACCTATTTCTACATCCTCCCTGGTTTACTTTTAAATTCACCGGAGCTCGATTGCTGCAGTCGCTTAAGTGCGGGCAGTGTCCAATATTCAGGAGATAGTAGATTCGAACCCAACTGTCGCAAGCCCCGAAGGTTTTTTTTTTTGTGGTTTCCCATTTACACACCAGCCCTTTCCTGTCCCATCGTCGCCATAAGACCTATCTGTGTGGTTGCGACGTAAAACACTTTGTAAAAAAAAGACTTTTAAATTCTACTTCCTTTAACCTCGTCATACAACGTTTTCTAACTGCACCTAAAAACTTATATTCCCTGGTTTTTCCCATTCTTTCACTCCCCATTATTTAATCTGTTTGTTACTGGGCTGCTTCATGACTTTCAATTGAATCTCACTCAGGTATTTCGCTCTCTCCATCGAGTTCCCTTGCACACTATTAACAAGTGAAAAATATTCTTTCTTTATTTCTTTCTTTCTTTCTTTCTTAATCTGCTTACCTCCAGGATTGGTTTTTCCCCCGGACTCAGCGAGGGATACCACCTCTACCGCCTCAAGGGCGGTGTCCTGAAGCGTGAGACATTGGGTTGGGGATACAACTGGGGAGCAAGACCAGTACCTCACCCAGGTGGCCTTACCTGCTATGCTGAATAGGTGCCTGGTGGAGGGATGGGAAGATTGGAAGGCATAGACAAGGAAGAGGGAATGAAGCGGCCGTGGATTTATGTTAGGTACCATCCCGGCATTTACCTGGAGGAGAAGTGGGGAACCACGGAAAACCACTTCTAGGACGGCTGAGGTGGGAATCGAACCCACCTCTACTCAGTTCATCTCCCGAGGCTGAGTGGACCCCTTTCCAGCCCTCGCACCACGTTTCAAATTTCGTGGCAGAGCCGGGAATCGAACCCGGGCCTCCGGGGGTGGCAGTTAATCACACTAACCACTACACCACAAAGGCGGACTTCTCTTGTTTCTCCGCACAATTCACATATCGAATTGTCTTTCATTCTTGTCCATCCCTCATTCATCTATATACCCGTAAATTAAAAATTGAATTGAAATGACTGGATATTGTATCTGCAAATGTTAAAAGTTTTTCAAATTCCCGTAAAATGCACTTAAAATTTATGACGCATTATCTACTGTGCTGTATTGCCTCTGCAACTGTATGGTATAAAGAACTGGATACTGAAAGCTTCATTAAGGTGAGGGTGTATTCTGCCCGAAGGCAGGTCCTAACCTCCGCAGAGGTGTGCCTGATCCCCGAGTTTACGTACGGTAGGATGGCCAGCTCCTGTCCGCTCCTCCATTCCCTTACCCCCACCAACAGCGCGTGGCAACCCACCCAAATCTCGACCACGCCCAATGTTGCTTAACTCCGGAAACCTCACGAGACCTGGTGTTTCAACACGGCTACGCCCGTTGGCAAAGCTTCATTAATAGAAAACAAAAAAGGAACAACTTTTCTCTCTGCGAAAATCAAGTGATCGTAAGTAAGTCACCCGGTCAGGGGTATCTATCAGTGGCCACCAATTTCAGATGACCTCCAGCCTGTTGCTCGACCATGAAACCATTATTCGTCTTCACTCCCGTCGCACAATCATGAAATTGGCTGTACTTTGAAATTCTCTGGTGATTATTTCTATAGAAAACCGACGATTAACCTGCACTACCATATTTACTGTTCGTTAGTCTCTGGGTGTTAATACATGTGGCCTAGCAGATCGTGGTTGTATCTTAATTTATCCACTTTACAGTTACATCACTGACAGTCAATCTGGGTTCATTCGTAAGGTTAGAAATATCTCTTCCAGATGTCTTGCTTATGTGACAACCAATCATTATCGCACGTTCAAAGTCACTAAGCTCACTTCACCTACTATTTTGCTGTTCCGTAATCACACCGAGCAGTATAAAACTCCCTGCCTTATTTTATACCGGAATGATGGGCCATAATAGTGTGCGTATATTTCTCATGGCATGGGGAGATGATTGTATTCGGGGTAGTCTTAAAGCAAGAAACGACCGAATCACGAGATGGCAACATTTAAATACCTGGGATGTCACATCAATGTTGACATGAGACCCGTTGCAGAATTGAGCAGCCCAGAACTTCTTTTCATAAACTTAGAAAACTTTTGACAAGTCCTGACCTTAGACTATGGACATGACTGCTACGATTTCAGCTTGAGGCATGGCCACTCAGGGATTAAAAGCGTTCGAAATGTGGATGTACCGAAGGATGCTGAAAATACTTTGGACTGCTGAAATAACATATATAGAAGTTTCATGTCGTATGAACAACGAACCAGAAATTCTCACTACCATCCAGAGAAGGAATCTAGAATACTTTTGTCATATGATACAGAAGAGTAAATACCACCCCTTCTACAAGTAATACTCCAAGGGAAAATTAATGGTAAACCTGGTCCGGAAAGAATTAGAACATCGTGGCTCGCCAACTTGAGCCAGTGGTTTGGGGTGACGAAGCTTACTCTGTTCAGAACATCTGTGAGCAGATCATGCTACTGATCGACAACGTTCTGCGAGGACATGGCACAAGAAGAAGAAGAAGAAGAAGAAGAAGGTACGTCATTTGTTTTTACATTATTTGGAAGACAAATGGCACCGAAAAACGAATGGCTTAAATGCGGTGAAGATTCTCTCCTTCCAATACATCAAGACTGCCCACATCAATGCCTCAGTTTAGTATTCAAGAAAACCATCATGGGTACTAAGTAAGAGACTGATTCAAAAAACAATTTGACGTGAACCAAACATGGATCACTTCAAAACCCAGAGAAACTAGGATTAACTAGGTTTTTAATTAAAACGCTTCTTTCTCTCTCAAGTAATTTAAATTGGAATAATACGTGGTCAACAGGTCGATCACTGGTATTGCATGGACATATGGAACTACCTAAAATGTTAAAACGATGAAAATAATCTCTTAATTTTCCGTGGACCGTTGTGGTGAAATTTGGAGTTAAATAAATATGCTGGGAAAGTCTGTCTATTTCACTGGGAAAAATGATTTTGTTACTGAACTTTTCGTCGTGTTATCCCATTCACTCTGTCATTTCCTTAAGCTCTCATCTGTCAATTCCTTAATCAAAACACTTGTAGGAATTTTGCTGTAACACTCACTCATTTCGCTGGCGTTACCGTAGTTCCCAACATGAGTCTTAATCCAGGTGAACTTGATTCTCCGCTTGTTCTTTTCAACAAGCTTCGCTTTCATCTTGATTTAGAGAATACGATATTTGTAGTAATTACATTTTACTGAGTCTATCGTTATTTTATTGTCAGTGAATATCATGATTTTCCGCGATATATTTTCCTTTAAGAACAATGTATATATTGCACCCTTTTAAATATATAAAGGCCGTTTATCTATGTATCTATGTATGTACGTATGTATGTATGTATGTATGATATAACTTACAATTAACGACAGGAAAAGGTGTAACAGAAAGATGCATCGAACCTACTTGGAGATTTGAACTAAAAATATATGCAAGGAAGTTAGTTTCCCTTGATCTGCTGAGTAGAGTCTTAAAGGAAACCACCACGTGCGGTCCACGGCCCACTGTGTAGGCGCTGATTACCGCCTCCCTCTCCCCCAGCCCAGCCATCCTCAGCCCCCTGCAAACACGGGGTAGAAGCAGGTTGCCAGAGAGAGCCAGCCTTACTGGCTGCCTGCCTCGACGATAAACTTTTAAACTTTGCAAGAATTTCAAACTTTTCTTCAGCCACTTCTTTTTTTCCTTTTTTTTTTCTTCCTTCGTACTTCTTCGTCTTACGACGCTCTCTTTCCTTCTGTCTTTCTTTTTCTTGCTGCAGCCAGAAAAGGAGATGGCAGAAGGGAGAATTTTTGTTCCTCGCTGCGGCATACAACCAGTCAGGTTATATGTATTGGGAAGTTATACTTGAAGCTGCTTTTTGCAGATGAATACAAACCTACCCTCCTCGAGACGACAAAATGTTACATTTAGCCTGGCCCTTTATAACTCAAAACGATACGGATTGAATCGTAATTAATCCAATTTTGTATTGAACTCCTTTCAGCACAAACTTCAGCACACTGAACATACAACGCCATCTGTCACACCTGTGCCTTCCAGCACAGCAATGTATTCACTTGATATCACATATTTGTTTAATTTCAAGGAATAAAAGAAAGAACCTTTAATATAACGAATGATCTTCATTAGAGTAATCACATAAATGGGACTGTAATTAAAGGTTACAGATCTGTGCACATGGTTATGTGGGTGTTTCGGGTTTGTAGTAAGGATGTAAAGAAGAAGGCATATAAGTCTCTGGTAAGGCCCCAAATAGAGTATGGTTCCAGTGTATGGAACCCTCACCAGGATTTTTTGATTCAAAATGTTCCAAAGTCTGAGCTGGGAAAACTTGAGAGAAATAAGATGAGCTGCTCGACTAAGTGGTATGTTCCGAGCTGTCTGTGGCGAGATGGCGTGGAATGACAATAGTAGACGAATAGATTTGAGTGGTGTCTTTAAAACTAAGAAAGATCGCAATATGAAGATAAAGGAAAGATCTCATTGTGAAGAAAAGTTGAAATTCAAGAGGACAAATTGGGACAAATATTCGTTTATAGGAAGGGGAGTTAGGGATTGGAATAACTTACCAACGGAGATGTTCAATAAATTTCCAATTTCCTTAAAATCGTTTCAGAAAAGGTTAGAAAAACAACTGATATGGAATCTAACACCTGTGCGACTGCCCTAAATGCAGATCGGTAATAAGTGATTGATTTATTGCCCTGAGGGGCATCTAAATACCTTAAAGAGCTGAACCTTAACAATCCCCCCCCTCCCCCGTGTACTACACACCGACTGATCTCTTGTAAGCCTACCTCCTCCTTGGAAAATGACTCTGCCTACAGTCAACCTAGAAATAATCAACAACGCTAAAAATCTGACTAATAAATCTGTTTATCAACAATTATTCAATGATATTATTCAATTATCAACAGGTGGATCAAATTTCAATAAAAGAAATGGTGGTGCCATAATACACCTTAATCACAGCATGCTCTTTAGACGGCCTGATTTCTACACTATCTTTTCTAACGAAATCTTTGCACTTAAACAGTCTAAGAATACAGATTCTACAAACATACAATTCCAATTCATTTATAATTTGTTCTGACTCCTAAAGCACATTCACTGCAATTAGAAACTCGTTGTATGTATGTTGGGTATTCGGGCCGAAGGCTGGTTTGATCCTCTGCAGCTCCGCCAACAGCTGTCATAGATAGCCTAGGCGTCACTGAAGAGGCGTACTAGGCAAATGAGGAGTGAGGTAGTTTCCCGTTGCTTTCCTCACCAGAAACTCGTCATCGATCCACGTTCTCACAAAGGAAATTTAGTTCCTGTTTCATAAAATCAAGAACGTGAAAAAATATGTTAACATAATGTGGATACCTTCACACTGTGGAATCCAAGGTAATGAGTCCCCTGATGGGGCAGCGAAAGAAGATACGAGATATCCACTGAGTGACCCAACAATATCTATACCGCATAGTGACATGAACACACATGTTTAAAAAAAAATGTTATGCCAGAAATGGAAGATGGACTGGCTGGCCACTTCAAAAAGCAAACTCCGTGAAATAACATCCAGTTCCATAACACAGTACCCAGTTAGGAACCTTTGCAGGCGAGATCAGGTTTAATATCACGACTGAGGGTAGGACACTCAAAGCTAACCCACAGTAATGTATGTAACTCACCATTGATAATGAAGAATATAATTACTGAATGGCAACTGTACAATCACAGCATTCCTAATGAGATATAAAAGGCACTGAACTCTCCTTCACTATGACTCCAAATTATTAAACTTTTAAAGATTCCCGCTCATATTACTAAATATGACCGGCTCCATGGCTAAATGGACGCCATTTCATTTCATTACTAAATATAAAGATTATGTTTTCACAGGTTGTATGTTCAATGTAAGTCTTTTGTTTATGTAAAAATGTTCATTGTTGTGATATTTTTAGATTTGATGTAGGTTGCGATTTGACCATCGAATTAAAGCGACTATAAACATCTTAAATTAAAAAAGCTAAAACGGTAGAAGTTCCTTTCTGCTTCATATCGGCTACAGTATTAACGAACGTGCGTAAATTCCGATCAAAATTCTTCGACCTCATCAAGGGCCACGTACATTACGGCCTAAACACACCCAATGCAGTTGTACATGAAAGGTGTGGGGGGAAAATACCTAAACGCCTCTGCTACGAAGTGAAACGTAGAATAACGGGTATGTTTTTCGGCTTAGAAGACGAGAGAGCAAGCACAAATTCTTGGATTGTTTCCCCTCTTACTAGCCTCTTACGACATGCAAGGGATACCATAATGCATGCTTTGATTTCGCCCACGGGTTATGTGAAGTGTTCCGATAAATCGGAATAAATATAAGGCATCATTACGTACATCCAACAATATGACAGCTGATCCAGCACATAACATTTCCATGCCATGTCACAAAACAAGATCTAAGTCCAACAAAATGATCCCTGATTTAGCATACATTTTCATAGTCATAAATATTTGCAAGATACGTATTATGAGAAATGTCTCCGGATCATGACCATCCATCAGCGGGTGATAACCAGCCACAATTCCTAGTCTGCACGGTTGCTAGGTGACATTGTCTTACCAACCATCGATATCTTACATCACTGCTTGCACGGTTGCTAGGTAACATTGTCTGACCAACCATCGATATCTTACATCACTGCTTGCACGGTTGCTAGGTGACATTGTCTGACCAACCATCGATATCTTACATCACTGCTTGCACGGTTGCTAGGTAACATTGTCTGACCAACCATCGATATCTTACATCACTGCTTGCACGGTTGCTAGGTGACATTGTCTGACCAACCATCGATATCTTACATCACTGCTTGCACGGTTGCTAGATGACATTGTCTGACCAACCATTGATATCTTACATCACTGCTTGCACGGTTGCTAGGTGACATTGTCTGACCAACCATCGATATCTTACATCACTGCTTGCACGGTTGCTAGGTAACATTGTCTGACCAACTATCGATATCTTACATCACTGCTTGCACGGTTGCTATGGTTACACGTCCGTCACACAAATTTAAGACGTATTTATGTCAAACTTCTGCTGCGTTCGGTAACTTTATCGTGTGTAAGGGGCTTTTGCTGTGACCTAGACAGAACGTTAGACAAAGACAGTGAAAACTCGTTTAGAACATGAAGCCATTTGTACCTACTGTATATAGAAGACAGAGTTCTGGTAATAACGTAAAGAAGAAGACGAGGAAGGCTTAGTATAGGCAGATGACCAACTCTTGTTGCAATTGTTACAATAATGTCTGGAAACTGATGATGCTGATTCCTAAATAGACCCCCAGCCCAAAACTATATCCATGTTAAAACAAGTGAAAAGCGTAGTTAAGGCGACGATTTCTCTTCATCTTTGGAGAAATAAACTACGCACCTCAATGCCTCGCTTTAGTTATTATTGAGACAGCAAGGGGAGACAACTGCTGGGAACTTCTTTGCAATGGACTTCAGGGCAGGGATTTCACTACATTTCCCACTTCTATTCTCCACCTCCAACTATTTATAAATTTATCAATATATTTAAAATACATTGTATTTTGGATGTAAGGTAACAAAGACATGTCCATCTAAACGATCATATGTAAAACAAAACGTCTTCCCTAAAGAACGGATGGATTCAGGAATGGCTTATTTTACGTATGAAGAAAATCTTTAAACAAATTTTGAAGAAAAAGCAGACTTTTCTGACTGAAAATTATGCGGGTTCGTCCCTGGGTTAGATTGGTGGTATTTGAAAGACCCCATCCTGGTGTCGGTAGATATACCAGCACTTGAAAGAAATCTTTTGAGGTAAAAATCGGCGTATTCAAAAACCACAGAAGTAATTATAGTGCATTTGAGTTGTAGTGAGTTTCTTCATGTATGAAGTTTCAGACAGTTGAGGTGAGCGAGATGAGAACGAATGATTTTCAAGACACTTTTTCAGATACAGGAATTGTAACAAGCAACTGCTCTACCTCCCATGGCTCCTGGTCCTTCCTCATCCCTCCAAACACACACGCAATCCGGTATGGCGAAGCAACTGTGTGCAAGGCAAATGTATCAGCATTTGAGCCCATGGTCTTGCAGAAAAAGGTATAGTGATACATCTGGTCGCTCATGCCAAAACTTCCTTCCCATTTCTCGTCCCAGTTAGAGGTAAAATAAGAGTGTAATATTACTCGTATATACAACTCTTTTTCTGAAATTCCTTGATTTCAGAGTTATGCAGGCCAAACGAAACACATTCCTCACGGGGTTTATTAAGTGAATGATCACAAATTCAACTACGGCACTGTACTTACATTAAATGCATCGTACCTAAAGTAGAGTTCCACTCAGTACAACACACACACACACACACACACACACACACACACACACACACACACAAGGAATTTCTCCGATGGTTCAACAAAATAAAGGGATCACACTTTCAACATAAACTACGTAAAGTACATTCATTTTACTCCAAAACATGTCCAGCGTGAGGTGCATGCAGAGACTTGCTCGTCGTACTGCTCTTCGAATGTCCAGAACCTGTTCAGACCAACGAACAGCAAGCGAAGTCCTTTCCTGTAGGAATCAATTGTGCGTATCTGAATGTACAAATGATTAGAGTATGCATGTATCATCAGCAAAGAGGGTAAGAGGTCCACGTAAAGGACATATGCTAATATCATTTAGATAAATCAAAACAGTAGGGGGGCCAAGTACTGGCCCTTGAGGAACACCACGCTGAGTAGAATCAACAGTATTACATTTACCATTAACAACATTATATTGAGTTCTGTCATTTAGATAGTTTTCAAACCAATTCAGAGGCAGTCCTCTAATTTCCAAGTCGCTAGTGGACGGAACAAACTCTTTAGAGTTAAACATAATGAAGAATTAAAACTCAATAGATACATCTAAAATATTTTAATTGATTTTACGTGGTCTTTATTTTGACCATGCAAACATTATCTGTCACAGACCACGCGAAGATATCGAAGTGATACAATTTAGTCAAAAGGCTGACGTAAAATATGATAACGATGCTCTTGACAGCGCTCAGTTGCTTTTTAAACGACACGCGCCCGTTGTGTCCACGTTTGGGGATCAGAAGATGCGTTCGCCGTCCCAGCTTTATTATTAGACTGAGTCACGGTCGAACCTGCCAAATTGGGGTCAGATGGCCAGCGCCTCAACCATCTGAGCCACTCAGCCCGGTCCTTATAGTTATGATTTGCCACATGTTACTCTTTTACAAGACTGGACACTCCTCGCTCACAAAATATCACAATTTAAACGAACCTTACCGACACGATCTGCCACATTCAAGGTAGGAAAACCGTCATTCAGAAGCTGTCTCAACGTTACCAAACTTTGTAGACAAGAACAGCCACACAGGATACCGCATACAAGGTTGCACACCCCTCGTTCACAAATTATCACCGTGTACTCGATAAGAAACCTGAGGGATTACTGTATCCCTCGTACACAGCTCGCTGTGGCGTTTTGTCACCGCCTATCGCCCTTACAGACAACGAGACGGCTGAAAAATCTACCGTTATTACTCTTGTAGACGTATCACACCTGAATATGTCCTCGGGGGGAGCTGGTACAGGTCGTGTGGCGAGAATTTCCGCTACAAACACCGATTAAAATCTACGTCTTCATACGCGCAAACACACGAGAAACACGCAGAAGAAAATTAATTATCGAGATCAGTAGAAGTACTTAGTGAAGGTGTTTAATGTTAGGTACCGCAGTAAGTCTAATATAGAATTACCTTTGATTAGTTTATTTTTCACGAAGTGTGGAAGATGTACTTCACGTCAAGTAGTCGGTACGTAAGGTTATACTCTAAAACGCAAATATTGCCACCATATTCTCTTATTTTAATGACTCGCTGCTGCCAACTTGACTAGTTACATATTGAAATCACGAGACATAACCATCAACACACTAACCTCAATATAAGTATCAATAATGGAGGTTCCCTTAACCATGTAAATGATCAGTGAGCATTTAAGGAAATTAACACCTCACTCAATTTAAGGTTATCTGTAATTCTAGATTTATTTTGATATACGCATTACTATAACCCTATTCTTCGGCGTTTGTCTTACGTAAATATTTCATTTCCCTTCTTGATATTTGCCACTACTTGTCGGACTGAAGAGAAATGTTCTCCTTGGAACTTCATTCTCTGGCTGTACTACCCGTCTGTTTACTGTTTTATGAGTCCGACTCGTTGGTTGAATGGTCAGTTCCTAGTAGGCCCTAACGCAAGAAGAAGAATGAGAATAATAAGAAGAACGGTTTCACGTTCCACTAACTGATTCTTTACGGTTTTCGGACTGAACCGTGAAAGGCATAATGGTCTATAATGATGATGTTTGTATGTATGTATGTATGTATGTATGTATGTAAAAACATTTCAGAAAAATTTGTGCTCAGTACGATTTCAGATGCACTACTACACACCAAGAAAGTATCATCTTGCGTATTGTATTGTCCGACAATGTTATAATACGCAAGAGCAAATACATTACATGTGCATACGTCGTAAGACAATAAGGATACACAAAGGTTGGCCTCCTGACCCTAACATGGGAGGGCCGACCCTGGCGCAGCGTAATAATAAAGTTGGGACGGCGAACGTATCTCAAGGCGGCAGCTTCACATCCCTAAACGTGATATAATGAGCGTTGTCAGTCGGTTTCTTTCCTCTGGACACAAGGGGGCGCGTGCTTTTAAAAGGCATCTGAGCGCTGTCAAGAGCATGGTTGTCATATTTTTGCTGTCTCCACATTATTGCATGAAACTAAACTTAGCAAACATTAATTAATGAATAAAATGTTATAAGAATTTCAAACAGCAAACAAATCTAGTGCGAATTAGCTGAAGAAAGAGACTGACATCTATTGTAATCAGAGGTGCATTGTCAGCAGAATTGTGAGTATTTCTGTTGGGGAATGAGAACTTCAGTTTTAAAGACCATTACCGTCATAAATCATCCCCTGATGGGTAAGCGAGGGGCAGGACTAAACTGTGGTACCTCTGCGTCTCCGAAAACCGTAAAGCCATTATTATTATTATTATTATTATTATTATTATTATTATTATTATTATTATTATTATTATTTCTTGTTTCGAATAGGCCAGCTAAGGACCACGACATTCAACTATTGCATTTTGGAATGGGCTTTGATGTCTGCCCAGTAGTTGCGCATCCTCAGGCTGTGTTGCTCCTTCCTCTCCTTTGTCCAAAGGGCGCCAGTCTTCTTTGTTGCTAGTCTGTCCTGGAACTTCTTATGTTTAAGCATCTTCCTGAGTGCTGTACGATCCTTTAAGATTCCTTCTGTTATTCCCAGTTCCTGTACATCTTTATCCACTTCCATCAAGCATGGTGACTTGGTCTTCCTATTTTGCCAGTAGCTGAGAATCCGGTTGGTCAACCTGGTCGGATGCATCCTGTAGACGTGTCCATAGAATGCTAGGCGTCTCTTCCTTGCTACATTCGTTATTCTTTCACAGTACTTGTAGAGCTCTTGGTTAGGCCGTCTTTTATAACTGCCCCTTCCTTGACTGGCCCCAGTATCTTTCTCATTATCTTTCTTTCCTGGATTTCAAGTTTTTCCATGAGTCCCTTCCTGTTGAATTATTATTATTATTATTATTATTATTATTATTATTATTATTATTATTATTATTATTAATTTAAGCCGCCTAAGGAGCGCTGATGACTAGTTATTCCTCGATGCTCTTCTTCGTTCCCAATGTCTCTTGAGCCCTGTTGATAACTTCTCCTTTCTCTCTTATGAAAGCGGCTTCCAACTTCTAGGGACTCCCTTTGGTGGGGTCCAAGACTGTACCATAGCACCATAGCACAAAATTTGGAATGATCTTCTATATCAATGTCCCAGCCGAATCCAAGTCCTTCTGTCCTTCATTAAGCCGCAAGCTTCCAGTCTTGTAGCTTTTAACCAGAAAGGAGATTATTATTATTATTATTATTATTATTATTATTATTATTATTATTATTATTATTATTATTATTATTATTATTATTATTATTACGTTTACTTGCGTCGTGGTATCTTGTGAATAAGGGGTGTCCAATCTTGTAAGAGTTTGACATGTGGCAGATCGATCTCGTCGATGAGGTTTGATTACATTGTAATACCTTGTGAATTTGGAAGAAGTGGGAGGGGATAGGGATTATTCAGTCTTATACGTAAACCGGGCGTGTTGGCCGTGCGGTTAAGGGAGCGCAGCTGTGAGCATGTATCCGAAAGATAGTGGGTTCGAACCCCACTGTCGGCAGCCATAAAGATGGTTTTCCGTGGTTTCCAATTTCCACACCAGGCTAATTCTGGGGCTGTACCTTAATTAAGGCCACGGCCACTTCCTTCCCACTCCAGACCCTTACAATGCCACCGGCACTATAAGATCTGTGTCGGTGCGTGGCCTTAATTAAGGTGTGAAAATTGGAAACCACGGACAACCCACGATCTCTCAAATGCAAGCTGACAGCTACGAGATCCAAGCGGCGCAGGCACTTGTTCGGTACTAAGTTGTCTGTGTCACCTCGAAAACCAACCTGTCACCCTTTCTTTTGCTTCACTATGTTAAACAAACCAAACCAAACCCCAATGGCACTACAGCTCTTGAAGGGCCTTGGCCTACCAAGCGACCGCTGCTCAGCCCGAAGGCCTGCAGATTACGAGGTGTCGTGTGGTCAGCACGACGAATCCTCTCGGCCGTTATTCTTGGCTTTCTAGACCGGGGCCGCCATCTCACCGTCAGATAGCTCCTCAATTCTAATCACGTAAGCTGAGTGTGCCTCGAACCAGCCCTCAGGTCCAGGTAAAAATCCCTGGCCTGGCCGGGAATCGAACCCGGGTCATCCGGGTAAGAGGCAGGCACGCTACCCCTACACCGCGGGGCCGGCGCACTATGTTAAAACTATGCCAAAATAAAAAGATATAGCAAATAGGATTTTATAAACATTATTTGACAAAAGATCTGCCTGTGTGCTAGAGAGACCTGGTATAGTCGTGTAACTCGAGGAGTTTATCGCCTGTTAACAAACATGCAGTTCTTGGGAACTACAAAAGACTTGTTGGACAAGTCACGTGATTTACTGGCGCGATCAACCAAAAAAAAAGAGAGAGGGAAAGAAAGAAAACAGGGAACACACACACACACACACACACACACACATACAAAAATCCAAGCGAACTGCAATAACCATTCATCTCCCGCGTGTCAAAACAAAACACGGCCGGTGTGCGCGCCGTAAGTCTTCTCGCTTACTACAGGGCGCGTCAGCTTCGACATATCGAAATGGAGAGAAAGAAGTAAAAGTCGATTAAGATTTACTTATCACGCCGCGTATATCACTGCGTGTCTTTGTCGGGACGGCTATATTTTAGCGGGAGACCACTCCTGTTGTGTCGTGCATCAAACAAGACTGAAGCGGTTTTCGCCTGAGAAAGAGAAGCAAAGGTTTGTAACGTCACAATCTGTAAGGTACAGTTCACTTCATATGAGTTTTTTCTAACTGACCAACGTATTAGATTTCTCCTGTTCCAATATCGTGCTCTTACCATCAAAACCAGTGACTCACTTACAATGAATGTAGGTTATCTCACAGTAGATAACAATAGACAGGAGAATTCTGCTGATTTCCTTCAACAAATTATACCTAAGATCCTATTCGCTCTTACGTTAAACTTAAATAACAAGTTTAATGAAAAATACAACAATCCATTCTCCTGCGATAATGTAACAAACAAAGAAAAATGTAATAATAATACAGAATTTTGTAGTGATACTATGTTTGATTTTATTCGGATGATTTTGGACTCCTATTTACTTACTTGCTGATACCACCAGAAGTGAAGTCTGGGAACACCCGTCTCTCAGAATCCCAAGCAACGGCTCAATTGAAGTTGATGGAGAGACCTTAACGAAGACCGTAAGCTTCAAGTATCAAGGATCTCGCTTACAGACTGATGGTGGGATACGTGATGAAGTGCGAAGTAGGACAAGGCAGCATGAGTGAGATGGAGGGAAGTCACAGGTGTACTCTGCGATAGAAGGATGCCACAACATCTGAAGTCTGAAAAAATACGTCCTGTTGCTTTATACGGGGCTGAATGAGGAGCAGCTGACAACGCCAATTACACACCGCGGAACTACATATACTCCGTCGGTCGGTGGGCATCACACTCCTGCATCATGTCAAAAACGACACCGTCCGCCAGCAAATGGGCATTTCATCCATCACTGAGAAGGCACTGGAAAAACGTCTCCAATGGTATACGGTCACGTCATGCGGGCTGCACCTAGAACAGGTGCCAAATTCACCCACATATTTGAAATTAATGGCCAACGAACCACGCGTACGTCCAAAGCAGCGCTGGCATGACACAGTGAATGCTGATGTGAAGACTTTGGACTTAAGATCACATGATATCCAAGACTGTGCAAGCTGGCGAGCCAAGATTAGAACAGGGAACCTGCACCAGCGGGAAAACGATCGAAATAAGAAGAAGAGAAGAAGCTTTCCTTTCTTTGAAAGTTCAGTTTAACTTCGTTTACATAAAGATGCTTTATAGATGCACAGAAATTATAAAACAATGTGACACTTGGCTAATAATGACAACAGTCTGTATCTAGAAACTTACTGAAAAAAATCACCTGTTGAGTTTGGTGGATCAAAGGGACGGATGGTGCTGTGTTACGTTTTACAAGCGTAGTTACTGGAACCGGGCCGCCTCTGTGGTGTCGTGGTTAATGTGATTAGCTGTCACCCCCGGAGGCCCGGGTTCGATTCCAGGCTCTGCCACGAAATTTGAAAAGTGGTACGAGGGCTGGAACGGGTCCACTGAGTCTTAGAAGGTCAGAGTTGGGTTCGGTTCCCACCCTCAGCCATTCTCGAAGTGGTTTTCCGTGGTTTCCCCACTTCTTTTCCAGGTAAATGCCGGGATGGCACCTAACTTAAGGCCATGTCCGCTTCCTTCCTTGCCTATCACTCCCGATCTTCCCATTCCCCACAAGGCCCCTGTTCAACGTAGCATGTGAGGCCGCCTGTGCGTGGTACTGGTCCTCGTTCCCCTGATCCAATGCCTCACGCTCCAGGACACTGCCCTTGAGGCCGTAGAGGTGGGATCACTCGCTGAGTCCGAGGGAAAAATCAACAACGGAGGGTAAACGGGTTTAGAAAGAAAGAAAGAAAGAAAGAAAGAAAGAAGTTACTCAAACCGAAGATCAGGCTCTACAATAGCTCTGTTCCCGTGCTTCGTTTTGTTTTCTGTGAGAGCAGGAAATATACACTCACATAGGTATGTTGTCATGAAAGTCATTCAACGCAGTATTTGCTTTCTAGGAATTGTAAAGTATAGGGGATTTCATGGACCCAAACATCGATCAGAGATGTGAAGTTGTGATACATTCATGAAACTTCCTGGAGCTAAAATTGTCACTCCATCTGATTTTCCATCCAAGATACTTCGGCTAGTTGATCTTCCTCAAGGGAGGGCACTTCATGTTCAGTTCCAAAGAAGGGATATCTGATCCACGAGATTTTCTCAACGAGAGGCGAAAATATGGTGGGAGTGTGGATACTAGCAATTCCAAGTGTTTCACAATTACATCACTTACATTGCCTTATAATATTCGCTTCTAACTTATTCCAAGTTAAGACATACATATACTTTATGTAAGTTATACAACAGTGAAGCTTCCGTGACTCAAGCGGCACCGCGCCGGCCTCTCACGTGTGGGCTGTGTGGTTCAAATCCCGGTCTCTCCACGTGAGATTTGTGCTGGACAAAGCGAAGGCGGAAGAGGTTTTCTCCGTCATCTTCCATTCCAGCGACATTATCAAATATCATTTCATTTCATTTGTCAGTCATTAATGATTGCCTCAGAGAAGTGCGGCAGGTTTCGGCAGCGGGCATAATTCCTATCCTCGCCGCTTGGTGGAGGCTTCATCATTCCATTCCTGACCCGGTCGAATGACTTGAAACAGGCTGAGGATTTTCAAGTTATACAACAGTTTTAATTACTACGTTGATGGGGTGAAAATTCCCTTTGGGGATCATTGTAAATACCTAGGTATAAATATAAGGAAAGATCTTCATTGGGGTAATCACATAAATATGATTGTAAATAAAGGGTACAGATCTCTGCACATGGTTATGAGAGTATTTAGGGGTTGTAGTAAGGATGTAAAGGAGAGAGCATATTTGTCTCTGGTGAGACCTCAACTTGAGTATGGTTCCAGTGTATGGGACCCTTACCAGGATTACTTGATTCAGGAACTGGAAAAAATCCAAGAAAAGCAGCTCGATTTGTTCTGGGCGATTTCCGACAAAAGAGTAGCGTTACAAAAATGTTGCAAAGTTTGGGCTGGGAAGACTTGGGAGAAAGGAGACGAACTGCTCGACTAAGTGGTATGTTCCGAGCTGTCAGTGGAGAGATGGCGTGGGAGGACATCAGTAGACGAATAAGTTTGGATGGTGTCTTTAAAAGTTGGAAAGATCACAATATGAAGATAAAGTTGGAATTCAAGAGGACAAATTGGGGCAAATATTCGTTTATAGGAAGGGGAGTTAGGGAATAGAATAACTTACCAAGGGAGATGTTCAATAAATTTCCAATTTATTTGCAATCATTTAAGAAAAGGCTAGGAAAACAACAGATAGGGAATCTGCCACTTGGGCGACTGCCCTAAATGCAGATCAGTAGTGATTGATTGACAGTGAAGACACAGTTCCTAAGTTTAGTATAATGTCTATGAATTGGGTGTGAAAAATAAAATTTCACTCTTCAAATACAACTTACATTATTATTGCGGACCCCTTCGATTATCGTTGTGGCCCCTCAGGGGACGGCGGACCACAGTTTGAGAATGGCAATTCTAAGTGATATGTGTGCTGCGGTTCAGTATTTCTCCCCTGAACACTGTCTGCCACATAACAGCAATTCTAGGCGCAACGGCAATATGCTAAAGAACGGGTACAAGAGCTAGATCAAAATAAAATAGCTCATTAAACTAATTTCATCCTTTACACAACCCCCGAAGAGAACGGATAATTATGCTACAATTTTTTTAATTAAGACCTACCCTCATGTACAGTATTGCCATATTGCACAGTTAATGTTGCACAAAATTAGAGTTACAGAGTTTTTTTTTTTTTTGTTTTTGTTTTTTTTTTTTTTTTTTTTTTTTGCTTCGAGAAATCGAGAAATTCTTATAACCGAATTTCGAGTAATAGAGGTTCGAGATATCGAGATATCGAGGTTCGACTAAAATACTTTTGTGTTCGTTTTCCCCACAGAGATCTGTG
Source organism: Anabrus simplex (assembly GCF_040414725.1). Lineage (NCBI taxonomy): Eukaryota > Metazoa > Arthropoda > Insecta > Orthoptera > Tettigoniidae > Anabrus > Anabrus simplex. The sequence continues at coordinate 62,266,852 of NC_090277.1, forward strand.
AACAACAGGTCTAGCTTGAACTAAGTTTGTGTCCCGTTCAGGATCTCCTGTACCAGCTGCAGGGAATATCCCTGTCGTGGAACAATACAATTTCCGGAGAATACACGCGATGTAGGTGGGAGATTGTGAGCGAGTCGGTTTGTTGTGGTTATCTGCCGCACATCCTGTGTTCATTTGTCGCCGTGTTCTGCCTCTTATCTCTCCGCGACTCAGTCACGGAACACTCTTCTCTCCGCCACAAAGAAAGACGGAAAGAACAGTCTCTTGTAGAGCCACTGAATATCGACCATGCTACTTAGAAGAATGCACAGAATTTTAGACTCAACGCCAATCTATATAAACGTATTTAGATTTATTCCTTCATGGCCCAGGATTATAAATATTATAATTAATTTTAGGGAAATTTGGCAAATGTTCAGTTAATGCAGCTCTTTTCACCGCAGATATCCAGGCGTGATGTATTTGTCTTGATTGCTGGGAATGACGTCATATCCGATTGAATCACAGCCAATAGAAATGCTAGTGCGTGCTTCAGCAATGGAGAATGACGCGTGCTAATTAAATTAGGTTACAAAAGTAAAATGTACTTCTGGGGCTGGTGGGTGAGTCCCTGGCTGTCACAATTAACACAATCATCTCTACTCTATAAGGTATTCCACGTACTATTTGTACTATTTCAAATCCATTATAATGCTAAAAATTTAAGCTGCAGTTCCCGAATATCTACCCTGGAATTCTTTTCTCACTGGCTTCTCGTGGTGGACGTGATCGACCAGTGATTGGCAGCCTTGTGCACAACAGGGCTACCAACGTTTGAACTTACGAACTAGTGGTAAACTGTTACCTGAAAGCATGCCAGCTAGCAACAAAGCCATCGGTCTGGATTGGTTAGGTCTAGCTAGTGACAAAACCATTGGCCTGGTTAGGTCGGGTCTGGTTAGTGACAAAACAATTCGTCTAGTTTGGTTAGATCTGGCTAGTGACAAAACAATTGGTCTAGTTTGGTTAGGTCTGGCTAGTGACAAAACCATTGGAACCATTGGACTGGTTAGGTCGGTCTGGCTAGTGACAAAACAATTGGTCTAGTTTGGTTAGGTCTGGCTAGTGACAAAACCATTGGAACCATTGGCCTGGTTAGGTCGGTCTGGCTCGTGACAAAACAATTGGTCTAGTTTGGTTAGGTCTAGCTAGTGACAAAGCCATTTGTATGAATTGGTTAGGTCCGGTTAGTGACAAAACCATTGGTCTGGATTGGTTAAGTCCGGCTAGCAATAAAACCATTGGTCTGGATTGGTTAGGTCCGGCTAGCAATAAAACCATTGGTCTGGATTGGTTATGTCCGGTTACTGACAAAACCATTGCTCTGGATTGGTTATGTCCGGCTAGCAATAAAACCATTGGTCTGGATTGGTTAGATCGGGCTAGCGATAAAACCATTGGTCTGGATTAGTTACGTCCGGTTACTGACAAAAACATTGGTCTTGATTGGTTAGGTCCGGCTAGTTACAAAACCATTGGACTAGATTGGTTAGGTCCGGCTATCGATAAAACCATTGGTCTGGATTGGTTAGGTCTGGCCTGTGATAAAACCATTGGTCTGGATTGGTTAGGTCCGGTTAGTGATAAAACCATTGGTCTGGATTGGTTAGGTCCGGTTAGTGATAAAACCATTGGACTGTGATCAAGCAAGGGGTTAGCGGCTTTAAGCCTCTAGCATTCCGTAGGGCAATTACAGGTTGTATTTAGTTGTATTCTTATTGTGCGTGGGTTCGTAACGGAATGTATTTGTCTTGATTGCTGGGAATGACGTCATATCCGATTGAATCACAGCCAATAGAAATGCTAGTGCGTGCTTCAGCAATGGAGAATGACGCGTGCTAATTAAATTAGGTTACAAAAGTAAAATGTACTTCTGGGGCTGGTGGGTGAGTCCCTGGCTGTCACAATTAATACAATCACCTCTACTCTATAAGGTATTCCACGTACTATTTGTACTATTTCAAATCCATTATAATGCTAAAAATTTAAGCTGTAGTTACCGAATTTCTACCGTGGAATTATTTCCGTTTCGCAGAGACCTTTTCTGTGCGGCTTCACAAGAAAATCTCGTCTGCTCACGAGGAAGAGTCCTCTAACAATGACAGTTTGAATAATTAAAATAATAATGTTATTTGCTTTACGTCCCACTCACTACTTTTGCGGTTTTCAGAGAGGCCCAGGTGCCGGAATTTAGTGCCGCAGGAGTTCTTTTACGTACCAGTAAATCTACTGACACGAAGCTGACGTATTTGAGCACCTACAAATAATACCGGATTGAGCCAGGATGGAACCTGTCAAGTTGGGGTCAGAAGGCCAGCGCATCAACCACTCAACCCAGCAGTTTGAATAATTTACCGTTGGTCTACTGTAAGCGGTAGAAGAAAATAAATTGATAAATAAAGTGGAAAGGATAGCTGACAAAGATAGAGACAGCTTTATGAAAGACCTTTAGATCTTTTGTTTTGCATCACTTGCCTAGCAAACAAAATTACCATTTAGTGATTCGTTTGTCTTTTGTTTAAATTCAGTGCATTGTAGAATATAGTAATTTAAAAAATATATTGCCTATTTAAGTACTGGATTATAATCTGTCGATTATATTATATTGATATATTGATATATTGATATATTGATATATTGATAACATTCGTCTACAGACCTCTTTCATAAATGCCTGCTATTTTATGACTAAGATTAAAACGTTATAATTGCACCATAAATTGGTCATATACAATATTTCGAAACAATATTGTACACAATAACAGCATACAACACGAAATAACGTAATTGAGACTCAGAAATTGCATTAAGTCACTTAATGCAAAACTTTAATTTAATGATTGAGGGATTGGCGTTTGATAAAAATTAATTTCCCCTTGAAATCCTTATTGAGATGCAGCCCCAGCATTTGCTTGGTGTGAAAACGGCAAACCATCTTCGGAGCTATCCACAGTGAGGTTCGAACCCGCTATCTCCCGGATGCAGTTCACAGTTGCATGTCCCTAACTGCACGGCCAACTCACCCGGTAAATTGTTAACATAAAGAAGCTTTCAAAAACTTTAATGTTTTTGTTGTTTGTTGTTTGTTGTTTAAAGTGGCCTAACATCTAGATCATCGGCCCATTTTAATTTTTTGTTTTTGTTTTAAAATAAGGAAGCAATGAGCCTTATCAGGATTTGAGCTCTTCATTTGGACAATCCTATAAGTATACGAGGTCTGTACTGGACCAATCCAGACTATCCTCCCAAACCTCAGAAAGGGAAACTCTGGCGGGGTTGACCACATACAGCATATGACGCACTCTTCCGGTGGTTCACTGTCACTCCGCATGGTGCTCTTCCGTTTCTGTGTGTGGCCACGTCAAACATCTTACATAGCAGCAGGCTTTGGAACGGACCGTGACGTGAAACTGCTGCAGGCTATTATTCAGTGAGGCCAGACCACAGTCAAGGAATCCTTACTTTCTTGTAACTAGAAAATGGCAGATTTCAAGTTTAATATCTAGTTCAAGGCGGCCACGCTTTTCAGTACAGAAACGACTATTATGACAGTAGAGACGCAGTTGCTGAGGGTAATGTAGGATTGATTAGCAGCTTAGATACATACTGAAATATGGTTTACCGGGCGAGTTGGCCGTGCGGTTAGCTGTGAGCTTGCATCCGGGAGATATAGGGTTCAAACACCACTATTGGCAGCCCTGAAGATGGTTTTCCGTGGTTTCCCATTTTCACGCCAGGCCTTATTTAAGGTCACGGCCACTTTTTTCCCACTCCTAGGCCTTTCTTATCCCATCGTCACTGTAAGACCTATCTGTGTCGGTGTAACGTAAAAAAATTTGTAAAAAAGTAATTTTAGAAATATGTAGGACGTGATATGCGCTTTTGGGCTTATGTCGTGAGAAGAAAACAAGGTGAAACTCTTTACGTTCCGCAGAAAACTTTGCTCCGTGTCATCAGAAGAAAATCTCGACTGTTCCCGAGGAAGTCTTCTACAATAATGAGGGTTTGAACTTAGGATTGTTTTATCGTTGGAGCACTGGATCCCTCGCTACGCTAGAAGCTAGCTAGAGCGACGGATCAAGTCGGCCGTGGTTGGAGCTGTAGTGGTAGCCTCGTTCGTCACCAGATGGCTCGCTGTATGCTGGCACAGCGCTACAAGCGGGAGCTGACAACATTAAGCACCAATTATGATGTTCATCCCACCGTGCGTGCGTGAGGAGAAACAGAGAGAACATCAGACAAATCAGGAACGAATGTGGTAGAAGAAATGAATAGAAATTAATAAAATAAAGTGCAACGAAAGACACCAGGACAGAGTTATGTGAACGAATCGTATCCATAAAATTTCATTACAATTTTTCTTCTAAATGGAGAATAATATTTGGTTTCACGAAAATCAAGAGGAAAAATAGCGGTAGATTAATATACAGTATACCATTATTACCAGAGAAATATTGTTACGTAACTACAGCGACTATTTCGCTCTAGAAACAACTCTCTTCTGTGGCATTCCGCTTCATCGTGCCGTCTTTTGTTTCCTTGCTGAGGTCCACAACTAGCACCGACGAATGAAAGTGTTATGTCTGTGAATTCTCAATATCTTTGTCCATCATGACTGGCGCAGGCAGTTCAAACGAGAAAATGAGGTTAAAAGTATATCGTAAGAAACACAAAAACCCCTGGACCAAAAATTTATATTAATTAATGAGTTATGGTCACAAATCAACAGCTCGCTCCACCAAATAACGTAAAGCAAAGCAAAGAAGTCCAGATAAGTTAAGTGAGCAAAGAATTCACACACAGAAGTTTTACATGAACAAAAGACGTACCGAAGCGCGGTGACGTAGTAGAATTCATAGTCTTAATGTAGCAAAGTATGTATGTATATATTTCTCTAATAATAGTGGTATTTATTAATTTACTGCTAATTTTAGTCTTGATTTGCCTAAAATAATTACCATCTTCCATTTAGGACAAAAATTAAAATGAAATTTTATGGATACGATTCGTTTACTTAACCCAGAAATATTTCTGTAAGCTAAAGACTACTATAATCACTATTTCATTCTTTGCTAACCCCTCTACCGCTTCTGGGCAGTGTCCTGGAGGGTGAGACTTTAAGTCGGTGGGATACAACTGGGAAGTAGGACCAGTATCTCTCCGAGGTGGCCTCACATACTATGCAGAACAGGGGCCTTATGGGGGGATGGGAAGATTGGAAAGGATAGACAAGGAAGAGGGAAGGAAGCTTCCGTGGCCTTAAGTTAGGTACCATCCCGGCATTAGCCTGGAGAAGAAGTGGGAAGGTGAAGAACAGAAGAGAAGTGGAGAGAGGATGACGAGGTTATGGGAGGAAGAGAAGAAAACCCAAACCATGATAAAGCTGCCCGTGGTCCTACAGAGGTCGTAACCAAGGAAGAAGAAGAAACTGGAACCAGTTATACCATGAACCGTCACTGGATGTACTTAGTAAGCTGAACACGAGGGGGTATCAGCCCCAAACCAGAAGAATTAATCAGATGGGGTTAAAATATCCCGCCAAAAGTAGAAATGGAACCCAGGACTCTCTGGGTTGAACTCCACTATGCTGACCATTCAGAATGTAGACCTCGGTAGAGAGAGTCTTCCGTTCGATTCCCGGCAGACTGGGGTATTTTAACCATCTCTGGTTAATTCTATCTTACGCGGGGACTAGCCGTCGATACATTCCTCTTCAAATACTTAAAACTATCCACACTACCAAACACAGCAGGAATACCTAAGAGTGAACACATCCCTCCAAATTGGATTGGAGTCAGGAAGGGCATCCGGCCGTAAAATAGAGGATATTAGGGATTGTATAAAAGGTACTGGAAGGTGATTTGTCTTTCCACTGAAGGTTTTTGGCGAATTTAGGGTGGGAAAAGTAGTGGCCTGCCCTTAATTAACGTACAGACCCAAACTTTGCCTGGTGTGGAAATGGGAAACCATGGAAAAATATTTTAGGTCTGCCGACAATCAATCAATCAATCAATCAATCAATCAATCAATCATCTGCATTTAGAGCTGCAACCCAGGTGGCAGATTTCCTATCAGTTGTTTACTTAGCCTTAAATGTTTTCAAAGAATTTGGAAATTTATCGAAGATTTCTCATGATAAATTATCCAATCCCTTCCTCCTTGACCTATAAATGCATATTTGTCCCAATTTACCATCTTGAATTCCAACTTTATCTCCACAATATGATCTTTCCTACTTTTAAAGGCAAAACTCAAACTTAATCGTATACTAATGTCATTCCACGCCAACTCTCCACTGATAGCTCGGAACATACCAAAACCAACATTCGTTCACTCCTCAGGCGTCTGAGTACGGCAGCATTGGAGACGTAGTCAGTTCACGAGATCCTTAACATCTTTCGGAACACCCACATCTCAAAGGCATTTATTCTCTTAATGGTGTTACATTTCAGAGTCTATGTTTCAGCGCCGTACAGAAGCACTGAATCTGTGACGTGTCTCCAAGCTGAGGCTTCTGTCACAGAGAATATTCCTCATCCTCAGAAAGCTAATACGAGCTATTTCTATTAGTACATGGATCTCTAAATCCAGGTCTAAGTCCTCAGTAATCCAGCTGCCAAGGTACTTTAACTTCCGCGTTTGTTAGACTTTATCACCTTCTGCTACGATTTTGTCTACCAGACGCTGAAGATCTTCAGTACTGTCAGCCAGGATGACAAGGTCATCTGCCTACCTCAGATTGTTGATCAGCCTACCATTAACTTTTACTCAATCTTCCGCTTCTTGAAGAGCAGCTTGGAAGATCTGCTCATAGTGCAGATTAAACAGCAGGGGAGATAATACACACCCTTGCGGTACTCCCTACTTGATCGTAGTAGCGCGAGTCTCGGAGTTACCAATTCTTACGGAACTTCTTGATGTTCATACAGCTTTTTAACAAGTGAAAGATCTTCATTACCTATTCCTATTGCGTTAAGAATTGGCAGATATTCGTAATGTTTGACACAATCGAATGCTCGGCCATAAACATTGAAGAAGGTGTATACATCTTCAAATTGATCTCTACAGTTTTGTCTGGCAGAACAAGGCCTCACGTTAACATTGATGCTTTCACGGCCCGTACTTGTATACATGATATGGGCTTTTGGGCTTATGCCGTGTTAAGGGTGGCTGGGACTGCGTTTTTGGCGAAAAAAGTAAAAATGATCGACTTTTCAATTTGTGCATATTATTGTACGCCGCACTCCTGCGGATCATTTGGCGGTGGTATTTTTGGGGTCCGCCATTTTTAAAGTACTAGCGTGACATTTAAATATCTGGTTGAGTCCCCATCCACTTTCGAAAATGTGGTTATATATATATGCAGGTATTTAAAGTGTTCCAGCTGAACCATTTTGGTTTCAAATTCCATGAGAATTTCATGGGTTGTTAACACCTGTTTTGTCTTGATATTAACAGAAGGAATATTTTATGATGTTGATACTTTAAAAGATAATAGTCTTCAAAGGAGTATTTTTAGCACAATTTGAGAAAAACATAAACACATAAAACACATTTTTTCCTCACATTCATGGACTACATATGCAGACTTTCTCTCTGTTAAAATTCTTTCCATGCCTTGAAGTGCCTGTACACCAGTTTTAATGTGATATTTGAAGTAACTGTTCAGCTGGAGCATTTATGCTTTTCGATTTTTAAAATTTTGAAATTGTAAGTGTTAATTTCTCAGAAAGTTCTATTGATATCTTCCTGAAAATTGGTATATGGCCTTCTTACATCTTTAGGAGACGACAAATCAAATTTTATTCAATTTTATCAATAATTACATTTTTTAATTCAGTCCTAACTTCCTTTACGAAAACAAGGTGAAATTTCAGCGTTTCGCAGAGAACTTTGCTCTTCAGAAGAAAAATCTCGACTGTTCCCGAGGAAGCCTTCTACAATAATGACGGTTTGAATTTAAGAATATTTTATCCTTGGAGAATTGTGTTGGTACGCTTACTCGTCACCAGGTGGCTCCCTAGATCCTGGCAGCGCGCTCCAAGCGGGAGCTGACGACAACATCAAGCTCCAATCGCGGCCGACTTGATGCGTCGCTCTAGCTAGCGTGGGATCCAGTCGGCCGTGCTACAATATAACATAATACATAACACATAGTTTGAAATGAACCAACTAGTGATGAGGAACGTATGAATTTCGAAAACACCGAAACGAAATAACAATATAGAAAGGTTACTGAAGAGGACTAGCTACGTAAATCCTTAATGGCTGGCAACCACGTATTACTTAATTGATAGCCTGTTGAAATTGTTAGGATTTATATGTATTTCCTGTATAATCTTATACACGTAGTGTTTAGTGTGGGTAAGAGCTCGAATATCTTGGAACACGACATTATGACCCAACGATAGGGCGTGCTCAGCTATTGCTGACTTGTCTGGCTGGTTGAGACGGATATTTCTTTGTGTTCCTTGATGCGAGTCCCAATGAAGCGACATGTTTGGCCAATGTATACCTTGCCCCAAGTACAGGGATTTTTGTACACCTCAGGGTGGAATAGAGGGGACAACTTATCCTTGCTTTTACCTAAACTATAAACAATCTTATTGACGGTGCCAAACACGGTTTTTATATTATGCTTGCGAAGGTACTTGGCAATTCTGCCTGTAGTGTTGTGAATCAAAGCCAGATAGGCAGTTCCCGTCGCTTCTTTCTGTGAGCTTTCATTAGTTGTCCCTGTGGGCTGCAGGGCTCTATGAATCCGTACATCGTTGTAACCATTACCCTTGAACGTGACTTTGAGTGTGTCCACGTCCTCCTGGATATTTGATGGCTCACAAATTCGTGCAGCTCTCGTGGTGAGTGTCGTGAGAATGCCCTGTTTCTGTGCTGGATGGTGGTGAGAATCTGCATGGAGGTAGCGATTTGTGCGAGTAGACTTATGATAGACGGTATGTCCTAATGAGCCATCTGGTTTATTTCTTACTTAAACATCCGAGAAGGGAAGACCTCACGTGTCCGAAATCCCTTACTGAAACTAAATTGTTCGTCACGTATGTCCAGTTCGCATTTTTTATTAATTCTGAAGTGTAGTATCAGTAGAAACAATTTTAAAACTTGACTCATGAGACTAGTGAGTCGAATTTGGCCACATCTAGTTGGATTTGACTTCTTAGGAATGGGAATTAGAACTGATTTCAGCCATTCTTGTATACTGATAGCCAATTCTTGTTCAATATGTTGTATAAGGGCGGGTGTGTTGGCAACCCTGACGGCGTAATATTACAAGCAATTATAAAGTTGGATGACATTATATAAAAATCTACCTGTCTATTGTGAAAGAAGTGTACGCTGTATAAAGGGAGTGTATCTTTAGTCGGCGAAGAACACAAAGTGAGTGGAGTCTCATCTTCAGCGGGTAATAGGATCGCCTTTTATCCCGTCTTAGCAGCAAAAGACGGTCGGTCTGCACTGACTTCCGTTTATATCCTCTCCGCCATCATTTAGCTCAACCCCTCTTCTTAAAACACCTCTCGCTCTCTTTACCGTGCTCCAGAGAGTAGAAGAGAGAGAGAGAGAGACGGGGGTTGAGGAGAAAAAAATGACTGTAGTGTCAGCTTTGTGAATATTTAATATTATACAGTGTTGTCGCTCTGTGATAGACACTTGGCACGCCGGCTAATGGTCCTGGAGCAGGCAACAATGGATAGCTCGCTCTCTGCAATAATCACACCGGCTTGTTACATCGCCTGTTGAGGGGGAAAAATTAAGATAGAAGGTAAGAAGTAGAAAAAAAAAAGAATGAGGGTGAGATGTTTTCTCTCCGAAAGGAAAGAAGAAAAAAAAAAGACAGGCAATCCTGTCTCCATTTGAGGAAGTGTGATGCGGTGTTTATAATAGAGTGAACCTTTGTAAACAAGCTGTCACAGGTACAAGGAGTGTAGTTAAGGAAAAAAGTAAATAACCTTCTAGCTTACTTCATTTTGCTTGTCATTAAGCTTTTCTCGTCTGAGCTTTAATCCAAGCCAAATGGTGTTTTTGAAATAAATACGTTTAAATTTGTGTAACGAAATAGTATATGTAACAAAATGTGTGATGTGATGTTACCTAGCAACAGTACCTTGAGAAACGCACAGGCCATGGATCTGTATGTCATAGTCATCTATCAATACTTCACATCACAGCCTGCACGGTTGCCACGTAACATCGCGTCACACATTTTATTGAAAGATATATTTATGACGATGTTCTTTTCCGAAATGGAAATTTCTTTCAATGCTTTTCCTTTTTTCCTTGAACTGACCTGATCATCATCATCCTGAGCACTTTCCAACCATAGGCTGGGTCTGCTTGGAATATAAGCCTCACTTCTCTTCTCTCACTGTCATCCAGTTCCCTCCTTTTGCCTCTTTACGCCTTTTAGCCATCTGTCCCTCGGTCTTCCTTTAGGTCTCCGTTCCTTCATTTCTAACATCTTTCTTGGTATTCTCTCTTATCCCACACTCTTAACATGTCCATACCACTGAACCTTGATTTTTCTATCTTTTTTCTGCAGAGGCACCTCATTTACTAATTTCCCGATCTCTCTCATTTCTAAGTCGGTCCAGTCTTGTTAAAACCGAGCTCGATAGCTGCAGTCTCTTAAGTATCCAGTATTCGGGATATAGTAGGTTCGAACCCCACTGTCGGCAGCCCTGAAGATGGTTTCTGTGGTTTCCCATGTTCACACCAGGCAAATGTTGGGGCTGTACCTTAATTGAGGCCACGGCCGCTTCTCTCCCACACCTAGCCCTTTCCTGTCCCACCGTCGCCGCAAGACCTATCTGTGTCGGTGCGACGTAAAGCAAGTAGCAAAAAAAGTCTTGCTGAACATACTTAACACCTCTGAAACTTCATTTCCACTTCTTGTATTCTACTATTATCCCTCTTCTTCTTCTTCACCCACGTTTCTGATCCATACGTCAAAATCGGTACAGAAAGTCTTGTAGATATTCCTTCACATCTCTGTGGTACATCCCTCAATCCCCCCACTCTCCTGAAGAATCTATTTTCACACATTCCTTTTTCATTAATCTCCATTTTCTTTAATTAAAGATTTTAGTTCTTTTAGGAGATGTGACCCCAATTATAATAGTTTCAGACGCATCAAATGCTTCCGTTTTAAAAAGCAAAGCAAAGTCACCTCCGTACAGGCAACGAAGGGCCTTGGAGGAGTGGAAGGTAAAGGCTTTCACCATTGTTAACCTCGGCACGTGATGGGGTAGAGTGGTTAGCTCTACTACCGGCCGCCTTTGCCCCCAGGAACTAACCTGGTACACATTTTTGTTGTAGGCTGAGTGAACCTCAGGGCCATGTGCCCCTCCGGAAGTGGAAATCTCGTTTCTGAAATTTTACTACTGCCTGACGGGGATTCGAACCCAGGTCCTTCCGGGCGAACCGAGCATGCCTTTACCTCCTCGGCCAGGCAGCCCCTTCCGTTTTAAAGCAATTTGTTTAAAAGGAAAAAGAAATGTAGAATTTGACTTCAAAACTTAGAGGCTCTTACAATCGAAGGGGTCTTATTTTCTAGTAAATAGCCAATGAGAGGTGCGATGATTTACGTAATAGTAAGTTCGTTTGTTGGATCACCCTCGTACTTGGTGTTGTTTCAAGCATCATAACATGTTGAGACATAGTGTGTCCATGTGTGAGACGAGGGAAGGTTAATATGACGTCACTAATCTGCTTTAATCCTGTAGCTAACAAACCTTGCTGGAACTTCAGCTTCTTGGACAGCGCCCACTGGCCACTGGGCCTGGGATTGCTTTAGCCTGGAGGGTGTGGGGTGGCCTCCCCGTTAACAGGACGGCAATCCCTGGAGGTGAGTGTATGTTGTTGTCTTCTTCACGGCTGGAGAGGGGAGGGAGTTAACAGTCGCTAAGGGCGGCAGGACGCACCATCATGTGGGGTTAGTGAGATCCTGAGATTGCTACTCTACAGCTCCTCCGTGAATACCTTCACAAATTACATCACACTATTTCGAGGACAAACAAGAAAAAGAAAGATGATGTCCTTTCTTTACTCCATCTTTCTCTCACACACAGTTTGACACTTTAGCCTGTGACCCACGTTGAAATGAAAGATCTAGGTGTTATCCAAAACCTCGGCAGTCGTATATATTCTTCGCTACACGCAGAAGCACAGAAACATGGATATGGTTTTGGGCTCAGGAGACAAGAGAGCCAGTATAGATTATTTGGTACCCCTTTTAGTAGCATCCTACAACATGCAGGGGGTACAGATAATGCATCATTTTACCCCACCAACAGGGGCGATAAACAGTACAGATAAAATTTTAAAAAATTAATTTTTCTACAAAAACAGAAACACACAATATTGAATAAAACCCTACATAATGGCTGACGTCAGGAAGGGCATCTGGCCGTAACACAGGGTCGAATTAGTACCAAGTTCCTACATCAGTAAATAGGGAGAAAACTAGGAAGTAAATAGGATGATAATTGTTAAAGTGTGCTTTTTAGTTTTCTGCTGTATGCCATCATGTACAAATGGCAATGCCTTGTCGCTGTAACCACACCTGACGATCTTCTGCTAGTCTCAGATTAATTCTTCTGGCTCAGGGAATGGGTCTTTATGCTTGTCTCAACATATTCCTTTTCATATTCATACAACATACTGCACTATCAACCACCAAAGAAACACGCAATGGGGATTATATCCCTGCTGGTAGGGTTGGCGTCAGGAAGAGCATACGGCCGTAAAACACGGCCAAATGCACACGTTCGACACATTACGCAACCACGACCCCACCAATGTGGAGAAAAAGTTGTAGACCGACCGGGTTGGCCGTGCGGTTAGGGGCGCGCAGCTGTGAGTTTGCATCCGGGAGATAGTTGTCAGCAACCCTGAAGATGGTTTTCCGTCGTTCCCCGTTTTCACACCGGGCAAATGCTGGGGCTGTACCTTAATTAAGGCCACGGCGACTTGCTTCCCAATCGTAGTCCTTTCCTATCCCATCGTCGCCATAAGACCAATCTGTGTCGGTGCGACGTAAAGCAACTTGTAAAAAAAAGAAACCGGTAGAAGAATAAAAATAAGAAGAATATATTTCATTATTTCACAATTTATTAACCGTACGATCTTTTGTGGATATATTAATTTTTCTTTCGATTTATCGGAATTCATTATCTCACTTTAGGGTTGAGTCAAAGGATGCATCATTTGTACCCCTTACCTGTCGTAAGAGGCTACTAAAAGGGCAACAACAATCAAAGAATCTTTACTCGCTCTCTCGTCGTCTAAGCGCAAAAATATATCCATCATTCTATTCATTTCCGTGTACAGGAGGAAATATAGACTACGATTGCGACTTTTTTTGTTAAATTTTTCTTACATCATCATTATAGACCGTTATGCCTTTCATCGTTTGGTCTGCAAGCCTCTGTGTATTTACCAACCACCACCACAATCCTCTATTTATGGCCTCATTTAGTTCTATACCTCTTGTCTTTAAATAGTTAGAAACTGAATCTTCCCTTACAAGTAATTACTTGTAAGGTATTTACTTCCATTTAGTATTAGTACTATTATTATTGACGATCGTATTATTTGTGAGGTTATGTCATGAAACATGTGTTGTATATATATATATATATAGTAATATGAGTTTAGTTAATGTAAGAACACGTTATTAATAGTATATCATTTATTATTACCACTACAATATTGTGCAACACACCGTAATATCTTCCCTTACCCTCCATAACAGAGTCCATTATCCTCCTAGGTAACCTATCCTCCTCCGAAGCCAGTTTATGGATACAGCTTCAACCATCGAGTTCATTCCTAACTTAGCTATTATCGACTCATTCCGATTAACCTCCTGTCATTGTTCCCACATGTTTGTACCAGCAGTCATTCCCTCTACTTTGACGTATTCACAAAGACGCACACAAAATGCTTTCACTTGCAGGCGCTGTTTTTATTTACAATTATTTACACGTTATACATCAACAAACCACCATTTTGAACAACTGCCTATCACGAAGAATGAGAAGAAGACTGCACCGGAGGCATGTCAACTACCAACTCAACAATACCAATACACATACTTCAAACATTCGCTAGCACGACTTCTACACAAGTCTCGTCAAAACAACAACCGTTAAACAATAACTCCATCATCAAGACCGCATCCTTATATATGTTGCCTGGCCAGGGTTCTAGTAGGATATGTCACAACATATATTCTCGTGAATTCTAGTATTTCCAATATCATAGTTACAATGCAAGGAAGGTTCTACATAGTTCTCGTCGTACATTCTCGATATTACGGTGTGTTGCACAATATTGTAGTGGTTTATACATCGTATATACAGGTAATAATAAATTATATACTATTAATAACGTGTTCTTACATTAACTAAACTCATATTAGTCTATATATATATAGCACATGTTTCATGACATAACCTCACAAATAATACGATCATCAAAAATAATAGTACTAATACTAAATGGAAACAAAATACCTCACAAGTAATACTACTACTACTACTACTACTACTACTACTAATAATAATAATAATAATAATAATAATAATAATAATAATAATAATAATACAAGCTCGATATTGGCATAATTTACCCATGGGTTAAAGAATATTGCTTTCAAGTTATATCTGTCTATCACACTTGCGTCAACTTTCATGTCTGTTACTTCTAACTTATGAATAATATACCCTGAGTACACCCAGCTTTCACTCCCGTAAAACGAAGTTGGTCTAAAACCTATGTAAAGATAGTTTCTTCCTGGAGCTGACTTCCTTCATACAGAATATTGTTGATCGCAACTGCGAGCTCAGTGCATTAGGTTTACTGCACCTTGATTCAATCTCACTTAACTATATTACCATCCTGAGAGAATACACATCGTAAATACTTGAAATTATCGACCTGTTCTAGCTTTGTATCACCAATCTGACTTTCAATTCTCTTGGATTTATTACCTACTGACATTAATTTAGTCTTCGAAAGCCTAATTTTCATACCATACTCATTGCACCTATTTTCAAGTTCCAAGATGTTAGACTGCAGTCTTTCGGCACAATCTGCCATTAAAACCAAGTCGACAGCATATGCCAGACTGCTTACTATATTTCCACCTAAATGAATCCCTCCCTGCCATTTTATACCTTTCATCAGATGATCCATGTAAACTACGAACAATAAAGTTGAAAGGTTACAGCCTTGTGTAACCCCTGTAAATACCCTAAACCAAGAACCATTAAATGTTTTTGTAAAAATAAATGTGCATCACTTTTCTTTTCGCCATGGCCTCCTGCGACTTGTAGTGTCTGACAGCCCGATAGGTAAGCTGTCTAGAGATGAGCTTTAAAGCTGATACTGTGTACTTCCTCCTCTGTATGACATCCTTTGCTCTTCCAGCCAATTTCCCTGGCTTACTCTTCACATTCACCCACTCATCCTATTACCCCGTCAATGTGAGGAGGCGCTTGCGTCCTTGAAATGATTAACGTCTTTAAGTTTATAAATTTTGTGCGTCTTACGTCATACTTATTACGTTCCAGCAAAGAGGGAAGCAGCTCCGTGGGTACTTGTGTAAGGGTAGAAGGCCTGTGTGGTCGATGGCGGAAATTATCT
The DNA here is from genome assembly GCF_040414725.1 of Anabrus simplex. Lineage (NCBI taxonomy): Eukaryota > Metazoa > Arthropoda > Insecta > Orthoptera > Tettigoniidae > Anabrus > Anabrus simplex. The sequence continues at coordinate 62,282,554 of NC_090277.1, forward strand.
ACTCATTTCTCCCTTCCCCCCACCCCCACCCCTTCAACTGATGAAGTAAACCCATCGATCATCCAATTAGCTCACCGATCAATCATCCCTCTGTCATTTTCTACCCCCACTCCCTTTGCCTGTCTCTGTTCCTCTCCAACATACAAGTAAGACCAAGTTGAGGTCAGACGTTCAGTCATCCTGGACAAGCTTAAGCTGACTTCCTTCGTCAAACCACAACACCTGCTGGTCGCTTCAATTGGAAAGTTGTTTTTATTTATTTATTTATTTATTTATTTATTTATTTATTTATTTATTTATTTATTTATTTATTTATTTATTTATTTATTTATTTATTTATTTATTTATTTATTCTGACACCAATGCGCGTTTGCTAAAGGCAGACTAGCTCACAAGTTCTTTGATTTAAAAAAAACACAGCTGTAGCTCTTCAGGTAAGCAACTCAATGTTCAAAACATCGTAGAAATATGAGCTACGAATTTTAGGAAACCATGGAGTATGAGAATATATTCTCTATTTATTCATAAAGATTACAATCATTTTCTTAATCATGGTCATCATGTCGATTAGATTACCATTTTGCCTTTTTTCTAGCACTACGAGCGATAATGTGAGTCAATGCAGAGTTTCACTTAAGCCTTTATAACTACATTCTGTGTGGGCATTTTTTTTTTTTCAAAAAATTAAAAAACACCTGAGTGTATTGAACCAAGGAACACATTGCAGAAAGTATTATGTAAATAAGTTCATTTGGATAGGATTTGAAGGAAATAGGAAAGGAGTACAGAAACAAGCGATTTTCCTGAACTGCATTTAGGCCGGAAGTGATTTTCGAAATTTTTTGAAAATTAGATATTGTTATCAAAGATTCACAATTTGAAACCTTGTCAAGCCCTTTATCCCTTCAGCTTTCGGCACAATTAAGTGAAATTGCTTAATTTTACGGTTTTCCTAGTATGGGGACCCCTTCTTTGTCCGGGCGAGTTAGCCGTGCGGTTAGGGGCGCGCAGCTGTGAGCTTGAATCCGGAAGATAGTGGGTTCGAACCCCACTGTCGGCAACCCTGAAGAGGGTTTCCCGTGGTTTTCCATTTTCACACCAGGTAAATGCTGGGGCTATGCCATGATTAAGGTCACGGCTGCTTCCTTCCCACTCCTAGCCCTTTCCTATCCCATCGTCGCCATAAGACTTCTTTGTGTCGGTGCGTCGTAAAGGAATTTATTCTTTATGCTGCCGGGAGGAAATTAATTACTATGTTTTCCATGCAAATTGTTCCGCATTATTGCCACTGAGAATTTTATAATCGTGGTAACAATGTTGTCTTGGATATTTCTGTCCAATCTGTACGATTCCCACCATTCGACAGAATTTCTGGGGATGGTTCCTCTGGCACCCTGAAGCAGTCCTCTTACTTGTAATGCTCCTGACGCAGTAGGCTCCCTGGAAGTAGGATATTGCTGGTGCATATATATCCTGTGTTTCTTTATGTACGTCATCTGCTTGGGAGAGTGTCTTCAAACCTTATCGCAAAGTCAATGATTTCTGCTTTGTTTTGTCTCCGACTGATGGCAATTATATCAGTGGAACTGTTTATTAATTAAATTATATTTGTTACTTTATTTATTTATTTATCTATCTATCTATCTATCTATCTATCTATCTATCTATCTATCTATTTATTTATTTATTTATTTATTTATTTATTTATTTATTTATTTATCAGCCGACTAGGGACCACGATAAGTTTCATTATACATTCTGGAGTATAGGCTACTCAGTTTGCGTTTGATCCAGTAGGTTTTCGCCGTGTCGAGTAGGCGTTCATCCGAACACTTTACGCCAGTTGTCCACTTTACATACTGGAAAGTACCAAAACGCACGGTGTTTGTTCTGAAAAGGTCACGTTTGCCCGCCCGCGTGTTCTGGTCGTGGGCCCATTTCTTCGACGTTTTTCTTGACGTTAACGTAACAAGGAATTTTTGTTTCTGGTTTCGAGTCAGAATTTTAAAAAGTTACTTTTGTCCATTGAGAGTCCCGCACCCGTCGTAGGTGACCGTAGAAGTGAGCCCTGCGTTTGAGCATTGTTTCTGTGATCTTCTCTATCTTAGAGTAGTAGAGTAGATTTCTTGTCTGAATTTTCTTATGTACGTACCGTTTATGTAGCTTGAGCCAAGAATGTTGTGAAGAATATTTCTCTCTTTTTACTCTTTATTAGCGAGCGCACATTATTATTATTATTATTATTATTATTATTATTATTATTATTATTTGTTGTTTGAGTCATCAGTCCATAGACTGGTTTGATGCAGCCCTCCATGCCACCCTATCCTGTGCTAACCTTTTCATTTCTACGTAACTATTGCATCCTACATCTGCTCTAATCTGTTTGTCATATTCATACCTTGGTCTACCCCTACCGTTCTTGCCACCTACACTTCCTTCAAAAACCAACTGAACAAGTCCTGGGTGTCTTAAGATGTGTCCTATCATTCTATCTCTTCTTCTCGTCAAATTTAGCCAAATCACTCTCCTCTCACCAATTCGATTCAGTATCTCTTCATTCGTGATTCGATCTATCCATCTCACCTTCAGCATTCTTCTATAACACCACATTTCAAAAGCTTCTATTCTCTTTCTTTCTGAGCTAGTTATCGTCTTCACTTCCATACAATGCCACGCTCCACACAAAAGTCTTCAAAAACATCTTTCTAATTCCGATATCAATGTTTGAAGTGAGCAAATTTCTTTTCTTAAGAAAGCTCTTCCTTGCTTGTGCTAGTCTGCATTTTATGTCCTCCTTACTTCTGCCATCGTTGGTTATTTTACTACCCAAGTAACAATATTCATCTACTTCCTTTAAGACTTCGTTTCCTAATCTAATATTTCCTACATCACCTGCCTTCGTTCGACAGCACTCCATTACTTTTGTTTTGGATTTATTTATTTTCATCTTGTACTCCTTACCTAAGACTTCATCCATACCATTCAGCAACTTCTCGAGATCTTCTGCAGTCTCAGATAAAATAACAATATCATCGGCAAATCTCAAGGTTTTGATTTCCTCTCCTTGGACTGTGATTCCCTTTCCAAATTTCTCTTTGATTTCCTTTACTGCCTGTTCTATGTAAACATTGAAAAGGAGAGGGGACAAACTGCAGCCTTGCCTCACTCCTTTCTGGATTGCAGCTTCTTTTTCAAAGCCCTCGATTCTTATCACTGCAGACTGATTTTTATACAGGTTGTAGATAATTCTTCGTTCTCGGTATTTGATCCCTATCATCTTCAGAATCATAAACAGCCTGGTCCAATCAACATTATCGAATGCCTTTTCTAGATCTACGAATGCCATGTACGTGGGCTTGTCCTTCTTGATTCGATCCTCTAAGATCAGACGTAAAGTCAGGATTGCTTCACGTGTTCCTACATTTCTTCTGAAGCCAAATTGATCTTCCCCCAACTCAGCTTCAACTTGTTTTTCCATTCTTCTGTAAATAATACGTGTTAAAATTTTGCAGGCATGAGATACTAAACTAATAGTGCGGTAGTTTTCACACCTGTCAGCACCGGCTTTCTTGGGAATAGGTATAACAACATTCTGCCGAAAATCGGATGGGACTTCTCCTGTCTCATACATCTTGCACACTAAATGAAATAACCTTACCATGCTGGTTTCTCCTAAGGCAGTCAGTAATTCAGAGGGAATATCATCAATTCCAGGTGCCTTGTTCCTATTTAGGTCACTCACAGCTCTGTCAAACTCTGACCTCAAAATTGGGTCTCCCATTTCATCAGCATCAACAGCCTCTTCATGTTCCAGAACCAAATTATCTACATCGTTACCTTGATACAACTGTTGGATATGCTCCTGCCATCTTTCTGCTTTGTCTTCTTTCCCTAGAAGTGGCTTTCCATCTGAGCTCTTAATATTCATGCACCTAGATTTCCTTTCTCCAAAGGTTTCCTTGATTTTCCTGTATGCAGCATCTACCTTTCCCAGGACCATACAGCCTTCGACATCCTTGCACTTCTCCTTCAGCCATTCTTCCTTAGCTACCTTGCACTTTCTATCCACTTCATTCTTTAATCGCCTGTATTCTTTTCTGCCCTCTTCATTTCTAGCATTCTTGTATTTTCGTCGTTCATCAATCAGGTCTAGTATCTCCTGAGTTATCCACTGATTCTTAGTTGATCTTTTCTTCCTTCCTAACATTTCATCAGCAGCCCTACTGACTTCATTTTTCATGACTCTCCACTCTTCCTCTACTGTGTTTCTTTCGGCCTTTTCATTTAGTCCTTGTGCAACATGTTCCTTGAAACGATCCATCACACTCTTTTCTTTCAACTTGTCTAGATCCCATCTTTTTGCATTCTTTCCTTTCTTCAATTTCTTCAACTTCAGATGGCATTTCATGACCAACAAGTTGTGGTCAGAGTCCACGTCTGCTCCTGGGAAAGTTTTGCAATCCAACACCTGGTTTCTGAATCTCTGCCTAATCATAATGAAGTCTATTTGATACCTTCCAGTGTCTCCAGGTCTCGTCCACGTATACAGCCGTCGTTTGTGGTGTTTGAACCAAGTATTGGCGAGGACTAAATTATGGTCAGTGCAGAATTCAACCAGCCGACTTCCTCTTTCGTTCCTTTGTCCCAATCCAAATTCTCCTACTGTGCTACCTTCTCTTCCTTAGCCTACCACTGCGTTCCAGTCTCCCATCACAATTAGATTCTCGTCACCTTTGACATATTGTATTAAATCTTCTATCTCCTCATATATTCTTTCAATTTCTTCATCATCCGCTGAACTAGTAGGCATATAGACCTGCACTATTGTGGTGGGCATTGGTTTGGTGTCTATCTTGGCGACAATAATTCTTTCACTATGCTGGTCGTAGTAGCTTATCCGCTGCCCTATTTTTTTATTCATTATTAAACCAACTCCTGCATTACCCCTGTTTGATTTCGTGTTGATAATTCGGTAGTCGCCTGACCAAAAATCCTGTTCTTCCTGCCAACGTACTTCACTTATACCAACTACATCTAACTTTAGCCTATCCATCTCCCTTTTCAGATTCTCTAACCTACCACAACGATTCAAACTTCTAACATTCCACGCTCCGACTAGCAGAATGTCAGTATCCATCTTCCTGATGATCGCCCCCTCTCGTGTAGTCCCCACCCGGAGATCCGAATGGGGGACTAGTTTACCTCCGGAATATTTTACCCGGGAGGAAGCCATCATCAGTACATCTTTCATACAGAGAGAGCTGCATGTCCTCGGGAGGTGGTTACGGCTGTAGTCTCCCGTTGCTTTCAGCCGTGTAGCAGTATCAACACAGCTAAGCCATGTTGAGTATTATTACAAGGCCGTATCAGTCAATCATCTAGACTGCCGCCCTTGCAACTACCGAAAGGCTGCTACCCCCCTTTCGATGAACCATTCGTTAGTCTGGTCTCTCAACAGATACCCATCCGATATGGTTGCACCTGCGGCTCGGCTATCTGCATCATTGGGACACGCAAGCCTCCCCACCGCGGCAAGGTCACATGGTTCACAGAGGAGGATTATTATTATTAGTACTATTATAAAACAATCACACATCCAGAGGCGACTTATGCAAGTGAAACTACTTTCAAAATTACTAATCCAACTGAAATTGACAAAATACTTAAGATAGAAAGAATAAGATGCTTGTTGTAATGCTTATTGTTTAAAAGGACCTAACATTTTGGTCATCGGCCCGAAAGAAGAAGAATTAGAATGTATATAAATAAACAATATCAAGTTAAGGGCCACGGGATAGTCATAAATACGTGACTGTTAATATCGTGATTATGGTCGCGGTATCTCCAGTTCCGTTCGAATGGTAATAATAGCTATACATAACTGTTGATTTCGTAATCATAGCTACAGGATCTCTTGTTTTACATAACTGTTGATGTCGTAATCATAGCTACAAGACCTCCTATTTTAAATAGCTGTGCATGTCGTAATCATAGCTACAGGACCTCATGTTTTAAATAGCTGTGCATGTCGTAATCATAGCTACAAAACCTCCTGTTTTACATAACTGTTTGTGTCGTAATCATAGCTACAAGACCTCCTGTTTTAAATAGCTGTGCATGTCGTAATCATAGCTACAAGACCTCTTGTTTTAAATAGCTGTGCATGTCGTAATCATAGCTACAAGACCTCTTGTTTTAAATAGCTGTGCATGTCGTAATCATAGCTACAGGACCTCATGTTTCACATAACTGTTGATGTCGTAATCATAGCTACAAGACCTCCTGTTTTAAATAGCTGTGCATGTCATAATCATAGCTACAAGACCTCTTGTTTTAAATAGCTGTGCATGTCGTAATCATAGCTACAAGACCTCATGTTTTAAATAGCTGTGCATGTCGTAATCATAGCTACAAAACCTCCTGTTTTACATAACTGTTTGTGTCGTAATCCTAGCTACAGGACCTCATGTTTAAAATAGCTGTGCATGTCGTAATCATAGCTACAAGACCTCCTGTTTTAAATAGCTGTGCATGTCGTAATCATAGCTACAGGACCTCATGTTTAAAATAGCTGTGCATGTCGTAATCCTAGCTACAAGACCTCATGTTTAAAATAGCTGTGCATGTCATAATCATAGCTACAAGACCTCTTGTTTAAAATAGCTGTGCATGTCATAATCATAGCTACAAGACCTCTTGTTTTAAATAGCTGTGCATGTCGTAATCATAGCTACAAGACCTCTTGTTTTAAATAGCTGTGCATGTCGTAATCATAGCTACAGGACCTCATGTTTAAAATAGCTGTGCATGTCGTAATCATAGCTACAGGACCTCATGTTTAAAATAGCTGTGCATGTCATAATCATAGCTACAAGACCTCTTGTTTTAAATAGCTGTGCATGTCGTAATCATAGCTACAAGACCTCATGTTTAAAATAGCTGTGCATGTCGTAATCATAGCTACAGGACCTCATGTTTAAAATAGCTGTGCATGTCGTAATCCTAGCTACAAGACCTCATGTTTAAAATAGCTGTGCATGTCGTAATCATAGCTACAGGACCTCATGTTTAAAATAGCTGTGCATGTCGTAATCCTAGCTACAAGACCTCATGTTTAAAATAGCTGTGCATGTCGTAATCCTAGCTACAGGACCTCATGTTTAAAATAGCTGTGCATGTCGTAATCCTAGCTACAGGACCTCATGTTTAAAATAGCTGTGCATGTCGTAATCCTAGCTACAAGACCTCCTGTTTAAAATAGCTGTGCATGTCATAATCATAGCTACAAGACCTCTTGTTTTAAATAGCTGTGCATGTCGTAATCATAGCTACAAGACCTCCTGTTTAAAATAGCTGTGCATGTCGTAATCATAGCTACAAGACCTCCTATTTTAAATAGCTGTGCATGTCGTAATCATAGCTACAGGACCTCATGTTTTAAATAGCTGTGCATGTCATAATCATAGCTACAAGACCTCTTGTTTTAAATAGCTGTGCATGTCGTAATCATAGCTACAAGACCTCCTGTTTAAAATAGCTGTGCATGTCGTAATCATAGCTACAGGACCTCCTATTTTAAATAGCTGTGCATGTCGTAATCATAGCTACAGGACCTCCTATTTTAAATAGCTGTGCATGTCGTAATCATAGCTACAAAACCTCCTATTTTAAATAGCTGTGCATGTCGTAATCATAGCTACAAGACCTCATGTTTCACATAACTGTTGATGTCGTAATCATAGCTACAAGACCTCGTGTTTCACATAACTGTTCGTGTCATAATCATAGCTACAAGACCTCATGTTTCACATAACTGTTCATGTCATAATCATAGCTACAAGACCTCTTGTTTTAAATAGCTGTTCATGTCGTAATCATAGCTACAAGACCTCATGTTTCACATAACTGTTCATGTCATAATCATAGCTACAAGACCTCATGTTTCACATAACTGTTGATGTCATAATCATAGCTACAAGACCTCTTGTTTTAAATAGCTGTTCATGTCATAATCATAGCTACAAGACCTCTTGTTTTAAATAGCTGTGCATGTCGTAATCATAGCTACAAGACCTCATGTTTCACATAACTGTTCATGTCATAATCATAGCTACAAGACCTCTTGTTTTAAATAGCTGTGCATGTCGTAATCATAGCTACAGGACCTCATGTTTCACATAACTGTTCATGTCATAATCATAGCTACAAGACCTCTTGTTTAAAATAGCTGTGCATGTCGTAATCATAGCTACAAAACCTCCTATTTTAAATAGCTGTGCATGTCGTAATCATAGCTACAAGACCTCATGTTTCACATAACTGTTCATGTCATAATCATAGCTACAAGACCTCTTGTTTTAAATAGCTGTGCATGTCGTAATCATAGCTACAAAACCTCCTATTTTAAATAGCTGTGCATGTCGTAATCATAGCTACAGGACCTCATGTTTCACATAACTGTTCATGTCATAATCATAGCTACAAGACCTCTTGTTTTAAATAGCTGTTCATGTCATAATCATAGCTACAAGACCTCTTGTTTTAAATAGCTGTGCATGTCGTAATCATAGCTACAAGACCTCATGTTTCACATAACTGTTGATGTCGTAATCATAGCTACAAGACCTCATGTTTCACATAACTGTTCATGTCGTAATCATAGCTACAAAACCTCCTATTTTAAATAGCTGTGCATGTCGTAATCATAGCTACAAGACCTCATGTTTCACATAACTGTTGATGTCGTAATCATAGCTACAAGACCTCTTGTTTTAAATAGCTGTGCATGTCGTAATCATAGCTACAAGACCTCATGTTTCACATAACTGTTCATGTCGTAATCATAGCTACAAAACCTCCTATTTTAAATAGCTGTGCATGTCGTAATCCTAGCTACAGGACCTCATGTTTCACATAACTGTTGATGTCGTAATCATAGCTACAAGACCTCGTGTTTCACATAACTGTTCGTGTCATAATCATAGCTACAGGACCTCATGTTTCACATAACTGTTCATGTCGTAATCATAGCTACAAAACCTCCTATTTTAAATAGCTGTGCATGTCGTAATCATAGCTACAAAACCTCCTATTTTAAATAGCTGTGCATGTCGTAATCATAGCTACAAGACCTCATGTTTCACATAACTGTTGATGTCGTAATCATAGCTACAAGACCTCTTGTTTTAAATAGCTGTTCATGTCATAATCATAGCTACAAGACCTCTTGTTTTAAATAGCTGTGCATGTCGTAATCATAGCTACAAGACCTCATGTTTCACATAACTGTTGATGTCGTAATCATAGCTACAAGACCTCGTGTTTCACATAACTGTTCATGTCGTAATCATAGCTACAAGACCTCTTGTTTTAAATAGCTGTGCATGTCGTAATCATAGCTACAAGACCTCTTGTTTTAAATAGCTGTGCATGTCGTAATCATAGCTACAAGACCTCATGTTTCACATAACTGTTCATGTCATAATCATAGCTACAAGACCTCTTGTTTTAAATAGCTGTGCATGTCGTAATCATAGCTACAAGACCTCTTGTTTTAAATAGCTGTGCATGTCGTAATCATAGCTACAAGACCTCATGTTTCACATAACTGTTGATGTCGTAATCATAGCTACAAGACCTCCTGTTTTAAATAGCTGTGCATGTCGTAATCATAGCTACAGGACCTCATGTTTCACATAACTGTTCATGTCGTAATCATAGCTACAAAACCTCCTATTTTAAATAGCTGTGCATGTCGTAATCATAGCTACAAGACCTCATGTTTCACATAACTGTTGATGTCGTAATCATAGCTACAAGACCTCTTGTTTTAAATAGCTGTGCATGTCGTAATCATAGCTACAAGACCTCTTGTTTTAAATAGCTGTGCATGTCGTAATCATAGCTACAAAACCTCCTATTTTAAATAGCTGTGCATGTCGTAATCATAGCTACAAGACCTCATGTTTCACATAACTGTTGATGTCGTAATCATAGCTACAAGACCTCTTGTTTTAAATAGCTGTGCATGTCGTAATCATAGCTACAAGACCTCATGTTTCACATAACTGTTGATGTCGTAATCATAGCTACAAGACCTCTTGTTTTAAATAGCTGTGCATGTCGTAATCATAGCTACAGGACCTCATGTTTCACATAACTGTTCATGTCGTAATCATAGCTACAAAACCTCCTATTTTAAATAGCTGTGCATGTCGTAATCATAGCTACAAGACCTCATGTTTCACATAACTGTTGATGTCGTAATCATAGCTACAAGACCTCTTGTTTTAAATAGCTGTGCATGTCGTAATCATAGCTACAAGACCTCATGTTTCACATAACTGTTCATGTCGTAATCATAGCTACAAAACCTCCTATTTTAAATAGCTGTGCATGTCATAATCATAGCTACAAGACCTCTTGTTTCACATAACTGTTCATGTCATAATCATAGCTACAAGACCTCTTGTTTTAAATAGCTGTGCATGTCGTAATCATAGCTACAAGACCTCATGTTTCACATAACTGTTCATGTCGTAATCATAGCTACAAGACCTCATGTTTCACATAACTGTTCATGTCGTAATCATAGCTACAAGACCTCATGTTTCACATAACTGTTGATGTCGTAATCATAGCTACAAGACCTCGTGTTTCACATAACTGTTCATGTCGTAATCATAGCTACAAGACCTCATGTTTCACATAACTGTTCATGTCGTAATCATAGCTACAAGACCTCATGTTTCACATAACTGTTCATGTCATAATCATAGCTACAAGACCTCTTGTTTTAAATAGCTGTGCATGTCGTAATCATAGCTACAAGACCTCTTGTTTTAAATAGCTGTGCATGTCGTAATCATAGCTACAAGACCTCATGTTTCACATAACTGTTGATGTCGTAATCATAGCTACAAGACCTCTTGTTTTAAATAGCTGTGCATGTCGTAATCATAGCTACAAGACCTCATGTTTCACATAACTGTTCATGTCGTAATCATAGCTACAAGACCTCGTGTTTAAAATAGCTGTGCATGTCGTAATCATAGCTACAAGACCTCTTGTTTTAAATAACTGTTCATGTCGTAATCATAGCTACAAGACCTCTTGTTTAAAATAACTGTTTGTGTCGTAATCATAGCTACAAGACCTCATGTTTCACATAACTGTTGATGTCGTAATCATAGCTACAAGACCTCATGTTTCACATAACTGTTCATGTCGTAATCATAGCTACAAGACCTCATGTTTCACATAACTGTTCATGTCATAATCATAGCTACAAGACCTCTTGTTTTAAATAGCTGTGCATGTCGTAATCATAGCTACAAGACCTCCTGTTTAAAATAGCTGTGCATGTCATAATCATAGCTACAAGACCTCTTGTTTTAAATAGCTGTGCATGTCGTAATCATAGCTACAAGACCTCATGTTTCACATAACTGTTCATGTCGTAATCATAGCTACAAGACCTCATGTTTCACATAACTGTTCATGTCGTAATCATAGCTACAAGACCTCATGTTTCACATAACTGTTGATGTCGTAATCATAGCTACAAGACCTCTTGTTTTAAATAGCTGTGCATGTCGTAATCATAGCTACAAGACCTCATGTTTCACATAACTGTTCATGTCGTAATCATAGCTACAAGACCTCGTGTTTAAAATAGCTGTGCATGTCGTAATCATAGCTACAAGACCTCTTGTTTTAAATAGCTGTGCATGTCGTAATCATAGCTACAAGACCTCTTGTTTTAAATAGCTGTGCATGTCGTAATCATAGCTACAGGACCTCATGTTTCACATAACTGTTGATGTCGTAATCATAGCTACAAGACCTCGTGTTTCACATAACTGTTCATGTCGTAATCATAGCTACAAGACCTCTTGTTTAAAATAACTGTTCATGTCGTAATCATAGCTACAAGACCTCTTGTTTAAAATAACTGTTTGTGTCGTAATCATAGCTACAAGACCTCATGTTTCACATAACTGTTGATGTCGTAATCCTAGCTACAAGACCTCCTGTTTAAAATAGCTGTGCATGTCATAATCATAGCTACAAGACCTCTTGTTTTAAATAGCTGTGCATGTCGTAATCATAGCTACAAGACCTCGTGTTTAAAATAGCTGTGCATGTCATAATCATAGCTACAGGACCTCATGTTTCACATAACTGTTGATGTCGTAATCCTAGCTACAAGACCTCCTGTTTAAAATAGCTGTGCATGTCATAATCATAGCTACAAGACCTCTTGTTTAAAATAACTGTTTGTGTCGTAATCATAGCTACAAGACCTCATGTTTCACATAACTGTTGATGTCGTAATCCTAGCTACAAGACCTCCTGTTTAAAATAGCTGTGCATGTCATAATCATAGCTACAAGACCTCTTGTTTTAAATAGCTGTGCATGTCGTAATCATAGCTACAAGACCTCTTGTTTAAAATAACTGTTCATGTCGTAATCATAGCTACAAGACCTCTTGTTTAAAATAACTGTTTGTGTCGTAATCATAGCTACAGGACCTCATGTTTCACATAACTGTTGATGTCATAATCATAGCTACAAGACCTCATGTTTCACATAACTGTTGATGTCGTAATCATAGCTACAAGACCTCTTGTTTAAAATAACTGTTTGTGTCGTAATCCTAGCTACAAGACCTCCTGTTTAAAATAGCTGTGCATGTCATAATCATAGCTACAAGACCTCTTGTTTTAAATAGCTGTGCATGTCGTAATCATAGCTACAAGACCTCATGTTTCACATAACTGTTCATGTCATAATCATAGCTACAAGACCTCTTGTTTTAAATAGCTGTGCATGTCGTAATCATAGCTACAGGACCTCATGTTTTAAATAGCTGTGCATGTCGTAATCATAGCTACAAGACCTCATGTTTCACATAACTGTTCATGTCATAATCATAGCTACAAGACCTCTTGTTTTAAATAGCTGTGCATGTCGTAATCATAGCTACAGGACCTCATGTTTTAAATAGCTGTGCATGTCGTAATCATAGCTACAGGACCTCATGTTTCACATAACTGTTGATGTCGTAATCATAGCTACAGGACCTCATGTTTCACATAACTGTTCATGTCGTAATCATAGCTACAAGACCTCCTGTTTAAAATAGCTGTGCATGTCATAATCATAGCTACAAGACCTCTTGTTTTAAATAGCTGTGCATGTCGTAATCATAGCTACAAGACCTCATGTTTTAAATAGCTGTGCATGTCGTAATCATAGCTACAAGACCTCTTGTTTTAAATAGCTGTGCATGTCATAATCATAGCTACAAGACCTCTTGTTTTAAATAGCTGTGCATGTCGTAATCATAGCTACAAGACCTCTTGTTTAAAATAGCTGTGCATGTCGTAATCATAGCTACAAAACCTCCTGTTTAAAATAGCTGTGCATGTCGTAATCATAGCTACAAGACCTCTTGTTTTAAATAGCTGTGCATGTCGTAATCATAGCTACAAGACCTCTTGTTTAAAATAGCTGTGCATGTCGTAATCATAGCTACAAAACCTCCTGTTTAAAATAGCTGTGCATGTCGTAATCATAGCTACAGGACCTCTTGTTTTAAATAGCTGTGCATGTCGTAATCATAGCTACAAGACCTCTTGTTTAAAATAGCTGTGCATGTCGTAATCATAGCTACAAAACCTCCTGTTTAAAATAGCTGTGCATGTCGTAATCATAGCTACAGGACCTCATGTTTTAAATAGCTGTGCATGTCGTAATCATAGCTACAGGACCTCATGTTTTAAATAGCTGTGCATGTCGTAATCATAGCTACAGGACCTCATGTTTCACATAACTGTTGATGTCGTAATCATAGCTACAGGACCTCTTGTTTTAAATAGCTGTGCATGTCGTAATCATAGCTACAGGACCTCATGTTTCACATAACTGTTGATGTCGTAATCATAGCTACAAGACCTCCTGTTTAAAATAGCTGTGCATGTCATAATCATAGCTACAAGACCTCTTGTTTTAAATAGCTGTGCATGTCGTAATCATAGCTACAGGACCTCATGTTTCTCATAACTGTTCATGTCGTAATCATAGCTACAAAACCTCCTGTTTTAAATAACTGTTCGTGTCGTAATCCTAGCTACAGGACCTCATGTATCGCATAACTCTTGATGTTGTAATCATGCTTATAGGACCTCCTGCATTACATAACTCTTGATGTCGTATTCATAGTTACAGGACCTCATGTGTTACATAACTGTTGATGTAATCATAACTAGAGGACCTGCATTTTCATATGAATGTTAATATCGTGATCATAGCTACAGGACCTACAGTTTGACTTAACTGTTTATATTGTGATAATAGCCTCCAGTTTTACGTGGCTGTTGATATCGTGGTTATTGCCCTAGGATACCAAGTTACACGTGGGCTTATTAAATCTTGGGCATCCTACTAGTCGAAGTTGACAATGAAGGCTGTTCTGTGCGGTTTGGAGGATCTAAAAGAAATTAACACTCCCTCTAGAATCTCCACAGATTTCTTTCCTTCCTTCTGTCTTTCCTCAGCCAGGTTTTTTTCCTTTACATCTTTCTTTCGATCACTTGTCATGAATATTCAGGATCTCCGCAGAGGCTCGTCTTCTTGGCCTGGCTTCCGTTACAAAATCATTTAATAGAATATTGAAACGGCTTGATGAATTTTTCATACGCAATATAGATTTCTGTGTTCTGAGATCTGTTCCTGTGAGGAGGCTTCCTTGTCATAACATCGTTAGCATCTAATTGGAATATAACAACTATGAATGGGAAGAGGGAGAAGAATGCTAATGAACGAGCCATTTAAAACACCACTGAGTAACAGATATATACTTTTTTGGTGAATTCTTCCGATTCCTCACAGCATTGTCTCATTTTTTGGGGAGTGAAACTTTAGTGTGCGATATTCGCAGACAAACTCATAATTGAAGGGATGGTAGAAAGAATCAGTCCGGCTGAATAGCTCAGGCGGTAGGGTGCTGGTATTCTTAGTTGTAGTAATATAATAATAATAATAATAATAATAATAATAATAATAATAATAATAATAATAATAATAATAATAATAATAATAATAATATGATTACGACATCAACAGTTATGTGAATTATGTGAAATATTATTATTATTATTATTATTATTATTATTATTATTATTATTATTATTATTATTATTATTATTATTATTCCTTTCCGTGTCCACGTGCCAATTTCAATTCCTCGGCCTTTGGTGTTTCCTGTTCCTTTGTTTCTAATATTCCTTCATAGTTTTTTTACGATTTGCTTTAAGCCGCACCGAAACAGATAGATCTTATGGGGACGATGGGATAGGAAATGGTAGAAGTGGGAAGGAAGCGGCCGTGGCCTTAATTAAGGTACAATTCTAGCATTTTCCTGTGGTGAAAATGGGAAACCATTCAAAGCCATTTTAGGGCTGCCGACAGTGGAATTCGAACCCACTATCTCCCGGATGCAAGCTCACAGCTGAGCACCCCTAACCGCACGGCCAACTCGCCCGGTAGTGCTGGTATTCTTAGCTCTGGTTGCCAGGATCGATCCCAGCTTAGTGTAGTATGTGAAGGTGCTCACATACTTCAGCCTGTTGCCGGTGCATTTACCGACACGTAAAAGTACTCCTGGTGGACAAAATTCCGGCACTTCAGCATCTCTTAAAACAATAAAAGTAGTTAGTAGTACGCAAAATTATAATTATTATTATTATCATTATTATTAATATTATTATTATTATTATTATTCCGTGGGTCCATCGAGGACCACATTAAGTCTTGTTACATTTGACAGTTTACTATCCTTTAGGACTTGAATTCCCTCTTTCTTTGTGAGTGGGCCTGATTGCGTTCCTCCATCCAAGGGATACCGTACCGTCTTCTTTTCGATTGATCGTCTTGGCTTAGCCCGTTTTTCACTATCTTTTTTGGGGCCGGGATCTCTGTCAAAGGCAACTTGGTTTAGAAACACCAAAGAAAACACTCAAATGCTACAAATCAAATCAAAAGTTGCCTTTGAGGGTTTTCTTTGGTGTTTCTAAACCAAGGCATCGTGGTTTTAGGTTTTGAATCAAAAAGTGAAAGGCCTGTTTAGTCAACCTGTTAACGACCATTCGTTTGAGCTACCACGTGCTCGTCCGTTTGCGGATTGTGTTTTTAATTTTCTCTATTTTATTACAGGCTTCCTCGTTGGATCTTTTTCTCCAGTTCTTCGAGAAGTCCTTTATTGGTATTTAGGCGTACGGTTTTTCTGCCACATACATTACTACTGGCTTCAGGACTGTTTCATAGTGGCGTATCTTAGTGTTTTGAGAGATACATCTTTTTGTTGTAGATCGTGCGTGACGTTTGATAGGCTATTTCAAACTTGCGTATCGTTCCCTAAGTGCTTCCTTGTCCATTCCAGTTTTCATTACGATCTCACCCAGGTGCTTAAATTTTTCTACCCGGTTGATGTCCCCCGATTTCTTCCGGAGATTTGGTGGCGCGTCTTTGATATTAGTCATGACTGCTGTTTTTGAAACGATTTCTGCAGACCAGTTTGTTCGCTGATTTCCTTTAACAGTTAGATCTGAATTCTATTATAATTATTATTATTATTATTATTATTATTATTATGTCCTGTTATTGCCTGCTAGAGACCACGGGACACTTTCGGTTCTTCAGTGTTTTTGATGTTTCTAGCTCCTTCCAATACTCCTTCATCCTTTCGCTGTGTTTCTTGTTTCTCACCTTAGATACCTTTGTATCAGTTTTATTTTCCCTATCCTTCCATATTTAACACTTTATTTCTAAAAATCCTTCGTTCCTTGAATTTTATTCACTTAAAGTACTTCGTTTTAAATTTTCTTTTACCTCTTAAAACCAGGTTGTTATTGACTCCTTCTCCCACAGCAGAATCTCTTTCCATCCATCCTAAAGATATACACAATAACTAAATTATCATATTTATTACTATTTCTGTTATGATGTCTTTATTTTTATAGAGTTCCCTACTACTTCGTAATGTCCACAATTCTGTAATTTTCACTGGAAACGAGACTTTTTAATTAATTTTTATTTTTAACATTTCGAGCTTATCTAATCTATGTATATTTATTGAGAAGCTCCGCGACTTTCCAGATATTCTAGATGGCCACAAGGACAATGTTTAAGTACATCAAAAAATAACAAAATTAAATTTGAGCATTAACTTTATCTGAAGAATGAATAACACAATATGTAAGTTACAGCATTAAATAATTGGAAATATTAAAAAAATTAAATCAATATATTATTTATTATGATATTAATGGGAATATAAATAGAACGACTGTGAATGCATATGTTATTTTAAAATAGAGAAAGATCCTCGTGAAGTGGCGATTATCATAAGATTGTTTCTGGACTTTTGTAAGCCAAATATGTTCTAGAAAATTATAAAAACTACTTATTTAATACTAGGTTTTCCCTAGTGTATATACTTTCCCATTTTACTACTTTATTATAGTGCCTTATTTTAACACGTTGGGCGCCATTTTTTAAATTTTGCTCTGTGGGCCAAAAAATCATTTTTACCGCCTGCAACACCGGATTGAGAGCCATGCTTAGAAATTATTATCAATCACAAACTCACCGTGGGTGTAAGTTAGTATCACCGTAGCCTACTAGCTATGACACGATCCTATCAACTCGGAGGTGAGTGTTCAAATCCCTCCCCTGACAAAGCTTCTTCTTCGCTAGTGCTGTCAAGTTGACCTTAAGCCACGTGCAGATTTACCTACACCGCCTCAAATTATTATTTTTTTCATTTAATAGTAGCGCCCGGATTTATAGGCAGTGAGAGGTTAGACTGCTATTTTACTGAAGCGAGTATAATAAGTGTACTCCAAACGCATAACGGTGATGCTATGAGGTTTGCATAAACATTAGGGCTACAGCGTATAAGAACGCCTAGAATTTATGTTACTGTAGCTACATTTCGGAACGATGGGCTAGCCGACGCTTCTTACTAGCCTAATTAGTTTGCACTCTAACCTATAACTTGCTAAACATCCGAGCTCTATTTATCAGTATGATCAACCCTGAAAGATTCGCTTACCTGGTTTACGTTGTTTCCGACCAGCCTCTATAGTACGCACCGGCATTTGGTCTCCGCGTTCCTACGCAGCTCATCTGAATAAAAGAGACTAAATATATTTTTATATGAGCCCCAAGTGACTATTAAAATAGCTCCACCTTCACGCAGTGGAAGGCATTTGCGGAGAGCGATGGATGGATGTTAAATTTCATTCGTCACTGCATCGGGAATGTTTTTATTTCGAGAACCTCTCCTTGGTTTCACCCTGTGATTAGTTCACACATCATTGGGTGCAGCAGTTGGGTGATTCAGAAAGGAGGAAGAAACTTGGCTAATAGATGAAATATTTCTGGAGCGCAAGAAGAAAATTTCTTAATTTTTTCCCTCGCTTCCTGCGGTTGACGGCTGCGAGTTCTTCTTCAGAAATGAGCTCCCCCTTCAAGTGCAGTCTGAGGTAGATACAGAGTTGTGATGGAATCCTGAAGTTCTCATTTCTTTAAATGTTAAGCTACAAGTGTACGGGCAGAGGATGCTGTACAAGAACCGCTTCCTGTTCACTTAAGGGCAGTGTGAATGGCCTATCCCGTTTATGTTAAGTTTGCTAAATTCATGATGCATTTTCTCAAGAACTAGTGAAAGCAACTTAATGAAACTTTTGCAGGTTATTTATACATGATTCACGTACTTACTTCCCAAGTTTGTTTGAAGAACCTTATTTTTCGGACCAACAGACACACTTTTATTACAAGAAATACTTCCTAAAATAGGGCTGCGTCTTTTCAGTCAATCGATCAATCAATTGATCTATCGATCAATCAATCGTTAATGATCTGCATTTATGGCTGTCGTTCAGGTGACAGATTCGCTGTCACTTGTTCACCTATAATTTTTTAAACATTTTCAATGAACTCGAAAATTAATCGAACATTTCCGTTGATAATTTATTCCAGTCCCTTATTCCTCGACTTATAAATGAATATTTGCCCCCATTTTTCCTCTTGAATTCCAACATTATCTTCATAATATGATCTTTCCTACTTTTAAAAGCTCCACTCAAAAAAGTATTCGTCTATTTATGTCATTCCACGCCAACTCTCCACAGACAGCTCGAAACATACCACATAGTTGAGCATCTCTTCTCCTTACTCCCAAGTCTTCCCAGCTCAAAGTTTGCAACATTTTCCTAACACTACAATTTTCAGGAAATAACCCAGAACAAACCTTACTGTTCTCCTTTGAATTTTTTCCAGTTCACGTATCAAGTATTCTTGGTCAGGGTCTCATACACTCGAGCCATACTCTAACTCCGGTCTTTCCAGGGACTCATACTCCCTCTCCTTTACATCCTTACTACAAACCCTAAATTTTCTCATAACCATGTGAAGAGATCTTGAACCTTTCATAACAACCTCGTCAATACGTTTTCCCCAATGAAGATCATTCCTTACGCCTGACTTTTGAATTCAGGCACACAAAAGTGCATTCATTGTGTTGTACAGGTGCCAGATGTCAGCTTGTGGGATGGAGTTTCATGCCGGTTGCACTTGGTCGGTGAATACAGGGACGGTTAATGCTGGTTGTGAATGACGCTGGAGTTGTCATCCAATGATGGGAATGCTGTTCATGAATGGCAGCACAACAGGTCAAATCACCAGAAGGATGTTCAGATTTGCAGTCAGTGTGCGTGTGATAACTACTAGAGTGCTCCTGCTGTTATAGGCAATTGCTCCCCAGACCAGAACTCCAGGTGTAGGTCCAGTGTGTCGACACCACAGACAGGTGGAATGCAGGCGCTCACCTGGCCTCCACCTAACCAACACACGACCATCACTGGCACCAACGCAGAACCGGCTTTCATCGAAAAACACAACGGATCTCCACTCCATCCTCCAATAAGCTCTCCCTTGTTACCACTGAAGTCACAGACGGCAGTGGTTTGGGGTAAATGGAATGCACGCTGCAGAGCGTCTTGCTTGGAGCTGTCCTTCAAATAACCGATTTAGAACAGTTGGTTGTGTCACTATGGTGCCAACTGTCGCTCGAATTGCTGCTGCAGACGCTGTCCGCTGTGCCACAGCCATACGTAGAATACGGCAGTCCTTCCTCTCGGTGGTTCCTTGGGGCGTCTGGAGCCCCGTCTTCTTGCGAGCGTATCTTCTCGTGAGGTCAACGAATGCGCACAGTGGAGACATTCCTGCCAAGTCGTTCTGAAATAGCGCGAAAGGAAAATCCACCTTCACGTTGCCCTATCGTTCAACCGCAGTGAGCTGTTGATACTGGCCTCTTCGTCGTCGTAAGGGCATTCTTGACCCACTCACAGTCACTCCCTCCAATCTCACAGGTAACTAATGCTCTCGCACAGTACAGTCCGTATTTAAAGCAAACCTCTTGTGCAACGTCATGAGGCCGCTACTAGCGCCACGCTAATACGATTTGCTGGAAATTTGAATCAACGCCTACCAACGTTCGTTAATCTAACACAGCCTCTTCTTGGTGTTTGGATATCTTTTTTCCGCGAGTGTATTTCTCTCATGAATCAAACTTAAGAATGTTTTTTTTCTATTAGTATCTGCTGTATTATTGCTAGCGTTTTGATGTGTGAAATTTGTTCTTTTAGTAAATGAAACTGTGATTTGCGATCAGTTCATTCATGGGCTTTTTTGAGGTCAACGAATGTGCGGACTACCTTTTTGCTACGAATTATCTGATGTCTGAGGATTGGCTTTAGACTCAAGATTTTTCTCATGGCAACTTTTTGTTTATTACTATTATTATTATTATTATTATTATTATTATTATTATTATTATTATGGCTTGGGGGATTTTGCGTCTTTAAAGCTCAATCTCTCTCTGTAAGACAATTGTCACTTGAGGATCCTGTAATCGTTTCTTTCTGCTCTGTGCCATCATCCACTTTCATCTCTGCTGTCTCTTTACCTCGTTCTTCGCCGCACAGACACACACACACCCAAAGAGGAGACAGAGAGAGAAGACGGGCCCGGAAATATTCAAATGAATTTCTAATCTGGAGAGATGCTGCGGGTCCCCTTCCCCCACATCCTCTTCCCTGTCGGCACCAAACTTCAGCACCACGAGCTATCAAAATATTCACAAGGATCGCCTCAGACTTCCCAAGAAAAAGATAGCAACACTCAAAGGAGAAAAAAATAAAAATGGAAAGAAGAAAACGAAACGGGAAAAAAAATGTACATCGTCTTGGGAACAGTTATGTTTAAATGGGGATAGTATCGTATTGGCCGAGATTCAGAATGCTCACTGCAGCATTGCAATTCTCTTGAAGTGTGATTCTAAAAGTGGAAGTGCCTAGTAAAAGCTGGGTTCGACTTTAGAAGTTGCAGTTTGGCACAGATTATGTTTGTTGTTTAATGAGGCCTAACATCTAGGTCATCGGCCCCTAATGGTACGAGATGTAACGAAATGAAATGTAATGTTAGTTAAGGTATACCTCCGCAGAGGTATGAAATTTATAAAGTTGACATATTCGCATCATTATCACATTTAGTTTTATTTCGCGAAATAAATCTGTCTAATTTTCGAAATATTAACAACGTATAGATAACTGTTCCCCAAGCATTTTATGAAATATTTTTAAAAAGTTGGTGTTATCGCAAACGCGAAAACGCAGGTCCTTACCTATAGGTAGTACTAGCAAATTCAAAATTTATAAACAAGTGTTTCGAAGTTACAAATACTGACAGTGCATATTTACCTAAACTATAAGTTACATAAAATCGCATTATTTAGCTTTGATATTGTACAAGACCATTATTTTAATGAAGTACCAATTGGAACGAATTTACAAAGTGAGGAACTACTATATACATTTACATTACTCTACATGCATTTTTCTTAAAATACTAGTTTAATGAAACGTATTGAAATTTATAGGGAAAAATGAAGAAAACGTGTAGGTCTAATCACCAAAAGAGTTTGTTCCAAAACCTCGAACGACTTCTTCAAATGAACTAACGAAAACGGTACAAAATTAACACGTGCTTGCCTCACACCATAATTATTTCAAACATACGCGACCACACAAGCACTTGGTCAGAATTTCAGTTGCCACTAAACTGACACTTACAAAATGCCTTACCTTCTACTTCAAGACTACTTTGCACACACATTTAAGGAAGGGATATATGCTGCACTCTATATTATCACACAGAAAACTAATTTAACAACGCTATTCATAAACCATAAAATAAACACTAGATACGTTACCAATTTTGATATTTCGTGCTGGCGTTGAAAGTAACGGTATCGCTAACTTATATTATTGAAACAAAGCAAAATTCAATTTTGCAAACATCCTAGACTGTTACACTACAAATAGATATTTATTCCTGACACTAATATGAGTTTTAAGAAATGTCACTAGGTGTCTTTTTTAAGGCGAGAGAACGATGAATATGTTGTCGTTAAAAGATACAGTAGTCGTACGATACAGTAACAAAATCGCTATATAAGTGATTCTGGATGATGTGCTTGCCATGTTCTGTACTCTAGTGGGAGAAATATAAAGCATTAACCACCTTATCTTACTTAATGCTAAGTTAAGTACAGGGGAAGTATTTACCTTCCACTAATCCATGAGGACAAAGATGGTTGGACATAGAAATTATCACTCTATCTTCCTTAATGCTACGTTAAGTACAGGGGAAGTATTTACCTTCCACTACTCCATGAGGACAAAGATGGTTGGACATAGAAATTATCACTCTATCTCCCTGAATGCTACGTTAAGTACAGGGGAAGTATTTACCTTCCACTACTCCATGAGTACAAAGATGGTTGGACATAGAAATTATCACTCTATCTCACTTAATGCTACGTTAAGTACAGGGGAAGTATTTACCTTCCACTAATCCATGAGGACAAAGATGGTTGGACATAGAAATTATCACTCTATCTTCCTTAATGCTACGTTAAGTACAGGGGAAGTATTTACCTTCCACTACTCCATGAGTACAAAGATGGTTGGACATAGAAATTATCACTCTATCTCACTTAATGCTACGTTAAGTACAGGGGAAGTATTTACCTTCCACTACTCCATGAGGACAAAGATGGCTGCACATAGAACTAACAACTCTATCACACTTAGTGGAAGGTTAAGTACAGTTGAATTCTTTCGCTTCCACTGTTCCATGAAGTCAAACACAACTGGTCGACTGCAATCTCACTGAGTTGCCTTGCTACAACTTGAACTGTAGAAACAAGTTGTAGTGAACATACTGGAAGACACCATGTCATTTTAAAGCATCACCTCCATTACCTTCGAGTATTGTTCAATGTTTTAATATTTTGCATTCAGAAACTTCCATATTTTTTTTTTCAAATGACAGTGCGTAGAACGCAAAATTCATGATCTTTGGTATTCATTATTCATGGAGTGATTTTCTCACTGAAATGCATTGAAATATAAAGAATAGTATTGTGACCCCAAGCAAAGAACGTGTGGTAACGTGACTACTGTAGGTGTTGTGTTTTGACACAGTTCTGTATCTCCAGTTCATGGAAACACACAACAAGAGGGTAGAGGCAGTCAAGAAAGTGGCTGGTCCCGCGGTGAAATATTAAGTGTGTCGCTACATACAGCGAGCCAAGAAACACTCCTTAATGCTCTTACCCCCTTCCTTCCTTCCTTCCTTCCCTCCTTCTGAGGTAAAGTGGCAACAGGAATTTACTGACTGGCTTCCCGAGCTCGCCTCCCATTCCCGCGCCATGTTATCAGGTAGCACGTTATCACATCACTACACTGCTCCTGCATTTATTTTCTGGAACTTCATCTACGCTGACCATCTCGTGTTTACTGGGAATTGAATTTCCTATCCCTTTCAGACCTGAAAGAAACCTGGAGGTATGAATTTTTGTTTGTACGTCAAGAACTGACTAAAATGCTCCTCAATACACATATTAATAGTTTATTTTACAAAATAAAAACTAACATCCGAAAAACAGGACCCACACAATTGTGCGTATCAAAATTCAAAACCTCGGTGTATCACGTACGATGGTGTAGCTTCAAAATTTACGTTCACTAACCAATGTACACACTTCATTGAATATATTCCGGTATTCAGTAAAGCTTCTAGATTAATATAAACGCAGTAAATAAATACTTACTTTCGGCACTACTGCTTCCTGCCATCTCGCCGATCAACTGTGCTTTTTAAACTCTTCTTCCTTCGCCCTGGCGGTCAAGCGCATACTAAAATCAATTGAAATACACGCCACGTGTCCTGCACAATCACTGCAGTCCGGTGTAGCGCCGAAAAAACATCAAATACGGTCAGGGATAACTAAAATACTAACCCGCACAATTGTGCGTACTCGGTCTGAAAGGGCTATACGAATAATTTACTTTAGAAAGAGCTTAGACCCGAGACCAGGAGCATAACGTGGTTTTCTACTCATAGGAAGTTGTCAACTAAAACATGTTATTGAATTCATTTACGATTATCATTAAAACTAAGGCAGTAGATTTTTTCAAACAGTACCTAAATGGTTATGAAAATATTTAAGTAAAATACTTCATACCTTACTTACTTTAAACTAGATCAACTCTCTACTTTATCGTGGATAAGTAAGGTAATAATTAAGGAAACATAACGTGCTTGTGATAGTCAACACCTCGGATATGTATATTACACCGACTGACAGGAAAAACTTAACCACCCAGAAGGAGTGTTTGAAAGTGAATGAAACTACATGTGCTGAAAGTCCATGTGCCTTTATTGAACTGATTACAATATGGGATGAAAGAGACAAGGTCGTTGGCAGTTGCAGGTAGAATGTTGGCACCAGGTCAGTAGGGTGTCACAACACACCCCTCCCCCAAAATGCATCCCCTTATGCAGTGCGGAATAGTGTCAAACAGCCCTTGTATCCTATTCTGAGGCAAGTTCGTCCAGTTGTTGCAGCTGCCCTCCAGATCCCCAAGGTTGGTACTGAAACGGGGTGCCCTTCCAATGTCGTCCCACACGTGGTCAATGATGAAGAAATCCGGGGAACTTGCTCGCCACGGGAGGACCTCAACATTCTCTAGGCAGTGCTATGCACTGTGCGTGTATTATCCTGTTGGAACACTGTCCTAGGGTGCTGTGACATCAGGTGTTGGACGTGCGGACGCAGAATGTCTGTAACGTATCGCTTTGTCGTCAAAGTCTGCCGAAGCACTATTAGAGGTGACATGAATGCATATCCTATGACACCCCACACCACAATGCCAGTGATTACGCCTGTCTGTCCTTCCACAATATGGGCAGGATCTGTCCTCTGCCCTTGACGCCACCAAACTCGCACACGATGGTCATCGGAGGTGCTCTGTGGATCAGTGGTAGAATGTCGACCTCCGGATCCCAAGATATTTGGTTTAAACCCGGCAGAGGTAGTCAGATTTTTGAAGGACGGAAAAAGGTCCATTCGACACTCCATGTTGTACGATGCCGGCATGTAAAGGATCTGTGGTGACACATTTGGTGTTTATCCGACAAAGATCATAAACATCTCAGCCATAGATGCCCAAGAGAATTTCGGTTTACTATGCCTGCCATCTAGTGGGCCTAGAGTAAATTAGAACGTCGAAGTTGACGAGCAGACAGCCAGTTGGCGTCAAATTAAAGTGTCTGCACACGGTATCTGAGGCCATACGATTATCATCATTTATCGGAGGTTATGGAGAAGAGGGATTCATCACTGAATACGATGAGTCGTCCTCTGTCCATGCCTCCCGGGCAAAGGCACAACTCCAAAAGCAGGCGTTGGTGTTCTGCTGTCAATGGCCACCGACGCATGGGGTGGTAGGTCCCCAATCCTGCGGATGCGAGTCGTCGAGACACTGTGCGGGAACTCACAGGATGCTGTAGAATCTCCAGTACATGTTTGCGGATGGCGGGTGCCGAAGTTATGGTGTCCCGCAATGCTTGGCGCACCATGCGGTGGTCCGCCCTCGAGGTGGTGTTTCCTGGTCGACCCGAACCTGCACGACGTGATTGGGTGCCCTCGTGTATGCACTGAGTCCAACATCGGGCCAGTGTGACATCTGAATGGCCCACATGCCCAATTGCACTATACAACCAACCAGCCTCATGCAGTCCCACAATGCGGCCTCTGTCAAATGCTGTCAGTTGGTGGATAGGCTGTGTAAGGCGTCCGCGAGGCTTCGCGTACGTAATCCTCTCTGCACGTCTTGCTTAACTGTCTGACTCGCAGCAGTTGACTGGTAACAACTGAACAACAGCAGGACGGGGTCATCAGGAATGCACTCTGGTGGGCGTTCTACGCATTACAGATCTTTGTAAAACTATCATTTACTCACACATCAATAGGTTAATATTGCACCACTTCTTCTAAGGTGTTAGACTTGTTTTAGTCAGGCAGTGTATATAGAGAGAATGAATATTAAATCATTCTGAATGTCGCGTGGGAGAGGTACAATAACAGTCACATTATCCCTTGTCTGGCGTAAGAGGCGACTAAAAGGGGTCCCGGGGGCTCTAAACTTGGGAGCGTGGGTTGGCAACCACAGGACACTTTGTCGAGACCTGGCATTCCTTCTACTTACTTGTGCCAGGCTCCTCACTTTCATCTATCATATCCGACTTCCTTTGGTCGTTCCTTTCCGACCCCAGTATTTTATTTCTTTGGCCGATTTCTTCATTTTAAAAATGTTGTACCCATTCGATTTTTTGTCTCTGATTAGTGTTATATAGAGGAGGGTTGCCTAGTTGTACTTACTCTTAAACCAATAATCACCACCACCACAATTCGGAGGAAGAAAAAGTACTGAAGTGTCCAAGCAGGTTCGAAGTTGATTTTCGTAACGTGCCAAGATATTCAAAATCTGAACACAGATATCCCTGTTCAAAGATACAGTACTTTCTTTTTGACCTCTAGAAGCAAGTCTCTGAGAGCCTGAAAAGTAAACAGTAGCTTTTAAAAGACACATAATTTTCTTGTCCTGTTTAATAGTGCCATTGCGCTTTCCCATAGATCCTTTATGCTACTCTCTTAACCAAAACTCAATTCGCGTACTTTTTCAGATAAGTGAAGTCTTTTTTAGATGTGTGTGTTTTATCTCTACATGTACAATTTAGGGGTGGTAGGTGGAGAAAGAGCAAGAGCCATATACAAGGAAGTGCCTCCTTCTGTGGTTTCCCATTTTCACAATGCAAATGCTGGGGCTGTACTTTAATTAAGTTCACGGCCACTTCTTTCACACTCCTGACCCTTTCCTGTCCCATCGTCGAGTCCGCTGTCCACCGTCATACGTGCTGGGTTCAGTGGGATATAAGTTTCCAATTTACATACATTACGCTAGTTCTCATTGTACCGGAGGACTCAATAGTGACATTTTATAGTGTAAAAATAAAACCCACAAGTTTACGGACAATTAATGTCCATTTTTATAATTTTCGAAGATATTGGTTTTTATTTCATTTTTCATTTCTTGCAATTTGCTTTAAGCACCGACACAGATAGGTCTTACGGAAACGATGGGAGAGGAAAGGGCTAGGAGTGAGAAGGAAGTGGCCGTGGCCTTATTTAAAGTACAGTCCCAGCATTTTTCTTTGCCTGCTATGAAAATGGAAAACCACGGAAAACAATCTTCAGGGCTAGTGACAGTAGGGTTCGAATCCACTATCCTCCGAATACTGGATACTGGCTTGCGGCTATCAAGCTCGGTGCGAAGATATTGTACAATGAATTCAATTCCTTTTGAAAAAATATGTTCTGAAGATAGTTCAAGAGCATTCGCTTGAGTACTTCAATAGACATTTTTTGAAGTCTCGTGGGGACAATGAGGCATCTACATCATGGCTTTTGGATAAGTTATTATAAGCAGCACCCATCCTCACTAATGGCGACTTTTTGTGTATTGATATATTGGATAAGGGATTTTAAAAATACGTCCGGGTACACAAGTTTGATTTTCTACGTTGAAATGTAATCTGGCTAGCATATGACCACTATTTATAATTTTGTTCGGAAACAGTTGTTTATATAATTCTCGGCGAGCGTTTAATGAAATGTACTGTAGCTGAATTATAAATGACTATAAGACATTCTCATCTTACTGTTTATGCTGACTGATTATGCTTTTTGTGATAAATAAACCATAAGAAATGTTTGAACCTTTTCAATGCTATTTATAAAAATAACTTGTAACTTGGCATCCATATAACGGATGCATAATATGATTTCGACCTCACAAACGAGTTATAGTTTATACTGCTGTTCTGTCGTCTGGTTCCATGGTCTTCTTACTCATGCTATGTAATGCAGTTCTGCTATTTGGTCTATGACCATCTGAGTCATGCTATACTACAGTTCTGTCGTCTGGTTCCATGGCCATCTGAGTCATGCTACATACTGCAGTTCTGTTGTTTGGTTCTGTGGTCTTTTGTGTCATGTTTAAGTTTGTAGTTCTGTTGTTCGGTTCCATGGCCTTCTGAGTCATACTATATACTAGAGTTCTCTCGTCTGTTCCATGGCCATCTGAGTCATGATATATATTGCAGTTCTGTCGTCTGGCTCGCCGAGCGAGTTAACCGTGCGGCTAGGGGCGCGCAGCTGTGAACTTGCATACGAGACATAATGTGTTCGAACCCCACTGTCGGCAGCTTTAAAGATGGTTTTCCGTGGTTTCCCGTTTTCATACCAAGCAAATGCTAGGGATGTATCGTCATTAAGGCCACGTCCACTTCCTTCCCACTAAAAAATCCGTCGTCTGGTTCCAGGGCCTTCTGCGTCATGCTTATATACTGCAGTTGTCATCTGGTTCCATGGCCATCTGAGTCATGCTATACTACAGTTCTGTCGTCTGATTCCACGGCCATCTGAGTCATGCTGTATACTGGAGTTATATCGTCTGGTTCCATGGCCATCTGAGTCATGCTATATACTGGAGTTCTATCGTCTGGTTCCATGGCCATCTGAGTCATGCTATATACTGGAGTTCTGTCGTCTGGTTCCATGGCCATATGAGTCTTGATATATACTGCAGTTTTGTCGTCTGGTTCCATGGCCATCTGAGTATTGATATATACTGGAGTTCTGTCGTCTGGTTCCATGGCCATCTGAGTCTTGATATATACTACAGTTCTGTCGTCTGCTTCCATGGCCATCTGAGTCATGCTATATACTGGAGTTCTGTCGTCTGGTTCCATGGCCATCTGAGTCTTGATATATACTGCAGTTCTGTCGTCTGGTTCCATGGCCATCTGAGTCTTGATATATACTGAAGTTCTGTCGTCTGGTTCCGTGGCCATCTGAGTCTTGATATATACTGGAGTTCTGTCGTCTGGTTCCATGGCCATCTGAGTCTTGATATATACTGCAGTTCTGTCGTCTGGTTCCATGGCCATCTGAGTCTTGATATATACTGAAGTTCTGTCGTCTGGTTCCGTGGCCATCTGAGTCTTGATATATACTGCAGTTCTGTCGTCTGGTTCCATGGCCATCTGAGTCTTGATATATACTGGAGTTCTGTCCTCTGGTTCCCATCTGAGTCATGCTATCTACTGGAGTTCTGTCGTCTGGTTCCATGGCCATCTGAGTCTTGATATATACTGCAGTTCTGTCGTCTGGTTCCATGGCCATCTGAGTCTTGATATATACTGGAGTTCTGTCCTCTGGTTCCCATCTGAGTCATGCTATCTACTGGAGTTCTGTCCTCTGGTTCCCATCTGAGTCATGCTATCTACTGGAGTTCTGTCGTCTGGTTCCATGGCCATCTGAGTCTTTATATATACTGCAGTTCTGTCGTCTGGTTCCATGGCCATCTGAGTCTTGATATATACTGCAGTTCTGTCGTCTGCTTCCATGGTCATCTGAGTCATGCTATATACTGGAGTTCTGTCCTCTGGTTCCCATCTGCGTCATGCTGTATACTGCAGTTCCGTCGTCTGGTACCATGGTCATCTGAGTCATGCTATACTACAGTTCTGTCTTCTGGTTCCATGGCCTTCTGAGTCATGCCACATACTGCAGTTCTGTCGTCTGGTTCTATGGCCTTCTGAGTCATGCCACATACTACAGTCTGTCTTCTGACTCCATGGCCTTCTGAGTCATGCCACATACTGCAGTTCTGTCGTCTGGTTCCATGGCCTTCTGAGTCATGCCGCATACTGCAGTTCTGTCGTCTGGTTCTATGGCCTTCTGAGTCATGCCACATACTACAGTTCTGTCGTCTGGTTCTATGGCCTTCTGAGTCATGCCACATACTGCAGTTCTGTCGTCTGGTTCCTTGGCCTTCTGAGTCATGTTATATACTTGAGTTCTGTCGTCTGTTCCATGGCCACCTGGGTCATGCTATATACAGTCGTCAGGTCCAAGGCCTTCTGACTTTGTGTTACCGAGTAAAAGCCGTACTCTTACCTCTAGATGAACTATTAGTGAAAGTGGTATAAGAGTCGTTGCTTGGACTGTGTTGTTGGTGGTGGTTTGGCTGGCAGGGCCCCCCTCCTCCACCCTTGTGTTAATTACGGCGCTGTCACGACCAGCCCTGAGACGAGGAGTGAGAGAGCGCCACTGGGAGGGTTGATGCTGCTCTCCCAGCTTAGGGATTATTGAAGAAGTGTTGCTGCCGCCTTCAAATAGTAGCGGGGCCTTCCATCTCCCCGTGATATGCCCAGATTACTACCGAGAAAGGACACGGACAGAAAGTCAATTAGGCAGGGAGTGGGGGAGAGAGAGAGACATGCAGTTCAGGCAACACCACAAGAACTACATCTCATACCTGGAATTCTTCAAGAAAAATATTTATTGTCTTCTAGAAACAGTTTCTTGAAATCATTGGATAATCCCTCCACTTTACTTCTTCTTGTCTTTCTTCAAATACAGGATGGAATCCTAGGTCATAAGAACATCAGTTTTGTATTTTTAGTCACCTGTCAGTAATTGGTAACAGCTTATTTTAAAAAATGTTGAAACTGCTATAACTTAAGGCACCGAACTCGATAGCTGTAGTCGCTTAAGTGCGGCCAGTATCCAGTATTCGGGAGATAGTAGGTTCGAACCTCACTATCGGCAGCCCTGAAAATGGTTTTCCGTGGATTCCCATTTTCCCACCAGGCAAATGCTGGGGCTGTACCTTAATTAAGGCCATGGCCGCTTCCTTCCCACTCCTATCCCTTTCCTGTCCCATCGTCGCAATAAGACCTATCTGTGTCGGTGCGACGTAAAGCAACTAGCAAAAAAAAAGAACTTATGGTGGTGCTAACCGAGTTTCCACATCAAAGAGTGAGTTTAAAAAAGTACTGTCATTATATTTTAGAATCTAATTCAAATTACTGTATTTGGTTTCGTTTCTATCTCTGTTAATTACAACGTTATTGGATTATGAAACTGATACTTTATGACAAGCGTGGCATTTGAAAACCGTAGTTTTACAGATAAAATGAACTGCACAAAAAATTGGCCATTTTATATATCCTGGAAACGCGAGGACTTTGAAAGAAAGTTATTCTCTGAGACGGCCAGTTTTTTTTCAGTTGAGTGGACTTGTCTTACTCTGCCCCATTCTTCCCACTATTTAAATATTTTCATTGTAAAAAATGATGCTCTCTCTCTGGAAATCCTTGTTCCACTAAGATGAAATTTTCAGCAAGAGTTCTTTCATAATCATATGTTATTGTTTGGGTCAATATTCCATATACTGGTTAGATGCAGCTGTCCATGCCACCCTATGCTGTGCTAACGTTTCCATTTGTACGCAACCACTACAGTCTACACCTACTCTAATCTGATTGTCATATTCATATCTTGGTCTTCCCCTGCCGTTTATACAACCTACGCTTCCTTCCAAAACGAACTCTAACAAATCCTGGGTGTCTTAAGATGTATCCTAACATTCTATTCTTTCTTCTGGTCAAATTTCGCCACATCGATCTCCTCTCACTAATTCGATTCATCTCAACATTATCATTCTTCTGTAACACTATATTTAAAAAAGCTTCTATTCGCTATCTTTATGAGGTTGTTATAGTCCGTGTTTCAATTTCAAAGGAAGGTCTTCAAAAACATCTTTCTAATTCCTATATCAATATTCGAAGTGTGCAGATTTCTTTTCTTTAGAAAGGCTTTCCATGCTTGTGCTAGTCTGCATTTCATATCCATTTTACTTCTGCCATTGTTAGTTATCTTACTACCCAAGTAACAATATTCATCTACTTAGTTTAAGACTTCATTTTCTTATCTAATGTTTCCTGCGTCACCTGAATTAATTTTGTTTCTGATGTATTTATTTTCATCTTGCACTCGTTCCCCAAGACTCTCTCGATACCATTCAGCAACTGCTCCAGATCTTCTGCAGATTCAGATAAAATAAATATATTTTTGTTTGAGTCATCAGTCCATAGACTGGTTTGATGCAGCCCTCCATGTCACTCCTTGCTGTGCTAACCTTTTAATTTCTATTTAACTGCTTCATCCTACATCTGCTCTAATCTACTTGTCATATTCATACCTTAGTCTACCCCCATCGTTTTTATCACCCAAACTTCCCTCAAAATCCAACTGAGCTTGCCCTGGGTGTCCTAAGATGTGTCCTGTCATTCTATCTCTTCTTCTCGTTAAATTTAGCCCAATCGATCTTCTCTAACCAATTCGATTCAGTATCTCGGCATTGGCAAATCTCAGGGTTTGATTTCCTCCGCTTCGATTGTGATTCCTTTTCCAAATTCCTCTTTGATTTCCTTCATCGCCTGTTCTGTATAATATGTCAGTATTAATCTCTGGAGCTGTGCTGTGTGGCATATGTTCAAAGAGATTTTTTGTGATGGTTTTGGACGTACTATCATCCCCCCCCCCAATTACTTCCCTCCTTACCCATCCTAGTTATATAATATTCGAACCATGGGCTGTTGGCATTCACACCAATGTAGTTCTTTTTCCCTTCGCCGTCTCTGAAACCGCTGATAGGAAATTGATTATGCGTGAAGATGCTACTGATAAAAAATCGAAGATGGGTTTTTGTTATATCCCCAGCTACTATTATATTCATGTATCAGGTGTTTACGCAGACGGAGGGAGCAGATATATGATGGGATCACAGAGCTACAATGCGCGCTCACGTGGATACACCAACTAATATATTCGTGGAACAAAGCATTAGCATTCACCGCCGCCATCAAATACGGGAGAAGCTCTCTTCCACTGCTTCTCTAAATGGATATCTGAGGATTTTCAAACTTTATTCTGATCTCGGTGGAGGTGAGAGCAGGAATATCGTGTGTTTGTCTGTTCGAGAATTTGAACTAACGCCGGCACTGTCAGTCAGTCAAGACATTAGGTGTGTTCGACCAAAGAGCCTATTCTTTCAAGAAGCTGTGGATCTAAACAAAACAAAAAAAAATTTATTTAGCAACCAATGAATCGTAACTTCAGCATAGCAGTGTGTATTTTTACTTAGCATGTCAGAACAGCATTATTCAATTATATCTGGCAGTCCACGGGTTATGACGTTAGTAGAAGAGTTTAAATTTGACTGAGCAAGCCATGGAACATGTCGTCTAAAGAACAGTATTAAATATTAAAATTCACTTTGGAGACTATGGATTATGACGTCAGTAGAAATGTAGTATAATTTTATGAAGGCCATTTACTCACTGAGGCACAATTCTTGACATAATTCTAGCATTTTATTTCCGAGGAGACCCTGACATCATAGCAGCATACTTCACTCCGTAGACCATAGACCTTGACATCAATTAGAGCAACATACTTTATTATGTAGACCATAGACCTTGACATCAATTAGAGCAACATTATTAAGTAGACCAAAGATCTTGACATCAATTAGAGCAACATACTTTATTATGTAGACCATAGACCTTGACATCATTAGAGCAACATATTTTAATCTGTACACCATGGACCTTGACATCATTAGAGCAACATACTTGATTATGTACACCATAGACTTTGACATCATTAGAGCAACATACTTTATTATGTACACCATAGACTTTGACATCATTAGAGCAACATATTTTATTATGTAGACCATAGACTTTGACATCATTAGAGCAACATACTTTATTAATTAGACCATAGACCTTGACATCATTAGAGCAACATATTTTATTATGTACACCATAGACTTTGACATCATTAGAGCAACATACTTTATTATGTACACCATAGACTTTGACATCATTCGAGCAACATATCTTATTATGTACACCATAGACTTTGACATCATTAGAGCAACATATTTTATTATGTAGACCATAGACTTTGACATCATTAGAGCAACATACTTTATTAATTAGACCATAGACTTTGACATCATTAGAGCAACATACTTAATTATGTAGACCATAGACCTTGACATCAATTAGAGCAACATACTTTATTATGTAGACCATGGACCTTGACGTCATTACAACAACAAACGAAGGGCTTATACATTATTTTACACTTTATTTTTTCTCCCCAAATGGTTTACATTACACATCAGTTGTTACTTCCACCTTCTCAACATAATCTCCTTCTAACTGTATGCACTTTTGCCATCGATGTGTCAGTCTCTCCAGACCTTTCCTAAACCATTCTTTCGAAGTGCTGCGTACCCATGTCTTGACAGCTGTGTCCAGGTCTGCAAAATGCGAAAAAAGGCAACCACGCAGAGGTTTCTTCATGTTCCCGAACAGGTGATAATCACTTGGTGCCAAGTCGGGAGAGTATGGTGGTTGTGGCAGCACCGTGAATCCCATTCCATCAATTGTTGTTTAGTTTGTGGCTCATGGTAATGGAGCCATGTGTCCTTACCAGTCACAAGCCTAGCCGGCTGGATCTTGATCATGGCGTTGCAAAAGTTCTCTGCACACGTCCACACGCCTCTGCTTTTCGTCTGCAGAAAGTAGTCTAGGCACCCACGTGGATGATACCTTTCCCAACTGTAAGGGGCCGTGCACGATCCGCTGCAGAGTGTTTCAGCTATTTCCTGTGGCTGCCTCCATTTCCGCAAATGCGATGTATTTGTTACCTTGGAGAGCCTGTTAGACCCGAGCAATGTTGGCTGGTGTTGACACTGTCACATTCCTTCCAGAACTGGTTCCCTTGTAAATCGATGTGTGCCCTGTTTTCCTACCTTTCACTCAATTGTAAACCGTGTTGCAGTTGCGGTGCATGTTCTTCACAGACTGCCACCAAGCTCCGATGAATTTCTGCAGTGGTCACGCCTTCTTTCCATACAAACCACGTCGTATAGCGCTGTCCCTGACGGTTGCTTTCCATGTTGTCTCCACCTACGCTGACAGTGTTGTTGTGAAATGGCTATAACGAGTGCATTCGTTGGCCCCTGTGCGTGTGCTGCTATCAAACGGTGGAACAAGACACTAATTACACGTCACCACCTCCAAAAGTAAAATGTGAACCATACCCGGACGTACAAAAAATGAATAGTAAAACAATATAGTACGCCCTTCGTATTTCCAGCAGTTTATACTTGACTGCAAAATCCGGAGTTGTTCTTAAATATACGAGTATTTTTGACAAGTTTGCCACATTGTAGCCCATAACAATAACAATTATTTGTCAATAACTTTGCAACCAATTAACTAATCAAATCCAAGTTTTGCGTGGAGCTATATCTTATTATTATATGCTTATGTGTTAAATTTGGTTGTAATAAGTGGTAAATTGTAGAATTTTAAAATTTCAGTCTTGACTTCCCTTAAGGCATTATAATATTTTTCCATACTAGGCCTTGATTCCTTTCTCAGTAGGCCATGATACTTGGTGACTTCACAGTAAGTTTCTTTTTTGACTAGACAATGATTCTTGATGTCATTACGCCAACGTTTCTTCTCAGTAGGCCACGATTCTTGATGACACTAAAGTAAGTTTCTTTCCGCTTAGGCAATGATTCTTGATAACTCTACAGTAAGTTCCTTTCTGAGTAGGCAGTGATCCCTAAAGTCATTACGTCAACCGTCCTTCTCAGTAGGACATGAGCTAGAGCCCGGATTTTTTGCATTAATAGGTTAGAATGCAAACTTACTGAAACGAGTAGCAAGTATAGCCTTCCTTCACAACCATTGTGTTATGGGGATTGCATAGACATTAGGGGTACGGTCCATCAGAACCCCTATAATTTATGTTACTCTTGCTACATTATGGAAGAGCAGGTGGCCAACACTTCCTACTAACCAAATTAGTTTGCAATCTAACCTGTTACTGCATAAAAATCCGGGCTGCCCACATGACCCTTGACGTCATAAGAGCAGGAAACTCAGGCCATGATCTTTGACGTGCTAGATTCGGTTAGAGTCCGATCGTATAACAGAACCTGTTCCTGAAAGCCTGAATACTAAGATCATAAAATTATGAATCAAGTTCCCCTCGCATCGCACGAACACTAAAATACCTGTACCTCCAAGTCACGTGACGTTACGAAGGTAACAAAAATATATGAACTAATTTTGGAGCTGCTCGTCTGCGAGACCATTACCGTAACCGAGCAATCAAATTAATGATTATTATTTACTCCGAGACAAGTCCCCCTGAGAACAGCTATGGAACTTAATAAGAACTTCTCTGCTCTCTTCTTGACAATAATTCAGTTACATTGTCGACGAGCGCTACCGCTAGGGAAATGCAATGTAGTTACTTTTCAACTGGCGTTATTATGGCTGAGAATAGCTGGTGAGATGCTAAGATACAGCGGCTGTTCCCCGGGTCCTCATCCCGCGAGTACAATATTGCATCACATGCAGGGGAACGGCAGTGTTGTGGGTTGCGTACCGTAAAGGGGTCCGCCATGATTCGGTGCGGTCAGTGTATACTTCCTAACCCAAACACGGACTCTTGTACGGAGTGTCATATTTTGTAGAGACTATCTCATCCCGTGCTGCGGTCTTGTACTAATCTTTAAAACAGTGTGGGAAAAATAAGGCTGGCCGGGAAATTATTTATAAAACTGACGCGGAATTGACCCTTGTTAACAGGAGAACTGCCTATCAAATAAAATGCTGGAAAACGTGATTTCGATGCATCAATCAGTTGCTGTCACATGTCTGCGCGTGCGATCTCCCGCATCTCCCGAATAGCTTGCTGTGTCAATATGTGTGAGCGAGTGAGAGAAGCAGACGTGTATAGTGACCAGTTGAATGCAACACAATACGGTGCTCACAATAAAAAGCACGATTCGTGGAAAACCTGTGCGGAACTGTCTGCACGTGTCTTGTTTTGGCAAAACTTCCAGCAAAGTCTGAAATGCAAAATTTAGTGTCCAAATGGCGAGAAACAAGCTCTGTAGCCAAAAAAAAAAAAAAGTAACTCTCATTTGGAATTATGCACCAAAAGAGCAAAATCAGAAAGTTAGTATCTATATCAAAGAAGCTAAGAAGGAAAAGAATGCAAGTGTATATAAAAGTAATTTTTGTGTAAAGTATTATTCTAAGTTTTGTATACCTATTTAGCTGGAATGAAAGTTGTTATTATTATCCTGTACTGTGTGCGGCTCCAGAGCTAAATGGTTATCGTGCTTCCCGGCTTCGATTACCGGCCAGGTCGGAGATTTTAACCTTAAATCGCTAATTCCCTTGGTTCGGGGACTGGGTATTTGTACTGTCCCCAACATCCCTGCAACTCACACACCACACATAACACTATCTTCCACCACAATAACACACAGTTACCTACACATAGCTGATGCAGCTCACCCTCATCAGAGGGTCTGCCTTACAAGGGCTGCACTTGGCTAGAAATAGCCACACGAAATTATTATTACTAATATTATTATTATTATTATTATTATTATTATTATTATTATTATTATTATTATTATTATTATTATTATTATTATTATTATTATGACACAAACTTTTATTTCAAACACTCCATGATCTGTTTGTAAGAAAACCATGATTTCTAAGCTATCTCCTCATTTTTTGGTGTTGGTTTTGAAGAATCAGTTGAACTCTGGTAGGAGTTATCTACTATTTTCTAAAAACACTCTTGAGAAAAATTTTACGAACAGTCAAATCCTGTCCCAAGACTTCAGTTTCTGTGTGTTAAGTGCAGTAGCTGTGCAGTGGGACAAACTCTTTGCAGGAAGTGTACTCCGCAGATTGCTAGCAGGTTGTGTGGTTACCTACACGCGGATGTGAGTGTAAGGTTCAACTTGGCTTTCATTTCCAGAGGTAAGCTACCTGTTGGAAAAGCCACAACTTTAACGAATGTGGTTTACTGCTTGCAAGTAAACATTTCACTCGCAGGCCCCTGCACGACGAACAGACAATTACCAGCAGCGCCGCACGGCGGGGTGAAATGTTATGACTCGCCTCATCAGCACAGACTTGGCTGGATGAAGGTTTCAGTTCAGTAACTACCAGCTCTTTTCCTCCTATTCTTTGAATGATTTTTCCCACTTATCTTTCATCACCATGTTCTTAGTTAAAAGCTTCTTTACCAAGACAACCCTGGTTCAGTTCCTGGTCATTCTTCTTCTTCTTCTTCTTCTTCTTGTTTCGTTAGGCCCATTTATAGAGCACGCTGGAATTTGTTCATACGCTTGATGACTTTCGCCTTCACACTATACCGTGTAAAGTAATAAATCCCCTGTGGATGGGGGACGTAGAACAAGAATACACCCCCTGACTGTCGTAAGAGGCGACTAAAAGGGGCGACCAAGGGATGATTGAATTAGAGACATGAAACTACTTGTGATTAGTGTCATCATGCGGGGAAAGCCATGGGACGCCTTTACCTGCGAGTAGTGCGACTATGTTGGGTACACAATAGGTTTGTGTCTAGTAACAGTTTCCAGTATCTCTAAATGCGGAACATCGCGGGCTTACATTGCCTGTTATTTGTACCATTAAGTGACAAACTACACGGGTCTGAGCGTTGCCTGTGATTAGTAGCACTATATGAGCGACACTGTTGGTCTGCGTTGCCTACGAGTGGCGCCATTATGTGGGATACCATAATGTTTGGAACACCGTGAGTTTACGCTACCTTTGATTCGCACCGCAACTTGATAAATACCATGGTTCTACTTTACTAGCGATAAGTGCCACTATGAGGGACCGTTGACCTGGATATTGAACCCCTTTAGACAACATGCATCATCATCATCATCATAAAGTAATAAATTACGGGATTTTGAGCACCTCCAAAAGAAACCTGGACGAAGTTGGGAGGTGGACGGTGGACAATGTCAATCTGATAAACAGGGTAAAACGTCAGGTTGTAAGTTTCACCAAGTGGAAATGTATAATCAGTTGTAATTGTTTTGAAGGGGATGAATGTATTTTCTGGGGAATACTGTAAGTGCTTGAGTGTTAATATAAGGAAAGATCGTGGTTGGGGCAATCACTTTAAAGAGGTTGTAAATAAATATTACAGATTTCTTCTTTTGATTATCTGGTTAGTTAGGTTTTGCGGAAAGTATGCAAAGGAGAAGACGTATAAGTCACTGGTAAGACCACAATTAGAGTATCATTCTAGTGAATGGGACTGCTTGATTCCACGTGGGCTGTCAGTGGTTTATTGTTTTACAATTTGTTTCACATCGCACCAACACAGATAAGTCTTATGGCGACGATGGGATAGGAAAGGGCTAGGAGTAGGAGGTAAGCAGCCGTGCCCTTAATCAAGGTACATCCCCAGCATTTGCCTGATGTGAAAATGGGAAAACATGGAAAACCACCTTCAAGGCTGCCGACAGTAGGGCTCCAACCCATTATCTCCCGGATGTAAGCTCACACCTGCACGCCCCTAACCGCACGGCCAACTCGCCCTGTTTGTTGTTGGGGGATATAGTTTCGTTCCTTGTAATTGTAACTTGGTTCTTATGTAGGGAAGGAAAGTGATCAGAAAGCATAACATGTTGCGAGAAATCTCAATGAAATAGTGAGAGAAGCCAGTTCGAAGTACCTGTAGTTCCCGGTAAGTGGTAAAAAATTTCTTTAACATAAAAACTGTGTCAGATACAATAGAAGGCTGTAAGGCAGAAATTCTGAAAAAAAGGAAAACACGTAAAAGATAACCAATCATCAATACTATAAGTAGAGACCGGATTTGTGACACGTATACTCTTCCCTGCACAACGGTTAACCTATGAGGGTTGCAAAGACATTAGAACATTGGGAGCACGGCCAATCAGAACCCCTAGAATTTATGCTACTCTCACTACATTACGGAAAAGCGGACTAGTCAACACCTCCTAATAACCAAATTAGTTCGCATTCTAACTTATTACGACCTAAACATCCGCGTCTAATAATAATCTATTTCCTCCATACGTTCTACATATTACTACTATTCGAAAGCCACGATTCCCGAATTCCCCAAGGAAGAATGTAAAGAAAATTATTTGCATATCTGTGAATATTAAATGTAACGAAACACATATGAAATGTCTACAGGACTTAGTATCTTTCATTAATAGTGATTTTTGTTTTCTCAAGGTAGTAATTTTTATTGTATCATCAATCCATTGTTAAAGATCGACGGAAAGTTTTCATTTGCTGCTCTGATTTAATTCTCAAAAATAAATCCCTTCAATTGTTTGTCACCGATAATTTCTTATCGATAAGTTGTGGCCATAAACTTATTGCATTGAACCTTCCTACTGATAAGTAGAGCCCAGATATTTAGGGAGTAATACGTTAGAATACAGAGCCTCCATGGCTCAGGCGGCAGAGCGCCGGCTCTCACCGCTGGTTCCGTGGTTCAAATCCCTGTCACTCCATGTGAGATTTGTGCTGGACAACGCGCAGGCACGGTAGGTTTTTCTCCGGGAACTCGGTTTTTTTCTATCACCAATCTTCCCATAAACAAACTCCAATAAAATTTCATTTCATCTGTGAGTCATTAATCATTGCCCAAAAGGAGAGTGACAGGCTTCACCAGCTAGCACAATTCCTATCCTCACCGCTAGATGGAGCTTTATTCATTCCAGCCCTGACCCAGTCGAACGACTAGAAACAGTGCAGGCCATTTGTATAATACGTTAGATTGCAAACTTACTGAAGCGAGTAAACAAGTATAGACTACCCTGCACAACGGATATGCTATGAGTTTTGCATAAACATTGGAGTATGGCCCAGCAGAACCCCCAGAATTTATGTTACCCTCGTTTCATAACGGAAGAACGGGCTAGTTGACATTTCCTCATTTTCAAATTTGTTTGCATTCTAACCTATTACTGCATAAAAATACCATATCTACTCGTAAGTATTCAACTATTGAAGGATTTCTGGTGTGTACCTCATTGAGTTATTCGTTGTTTTACCAAGGGTCGTAGCACTTGAACGAGATAAAAGATGTATTTGGCATCGAAAGTACAATATGGAGTGTTGTTGCACTCGTCAGAATCTCGTCCGCTGAGAGAATTGTGTCTGTTCTAGAGACGGAACAATTTCA
This sequence comes from Anabrus simplex, assembly GCF_040414725.1. Classification (NCBI taxonomy): domain Eukaryota; kingdom Metazoa; phylum Arthropoda; class Insecta; order Orthoptera; family Tettigoniidae; genus Anabrus; species Anabrus simplex. The sequence continues at coordinate 62,324,059 of NC_090277.1, forward strand.
CGATATACATTTTCTCATTTCTATCAGCCATTTCACTGCTCAATCTGTGTCAAGACACCTTTTGCGGCAGAAAACAATCCACAACGAAATTGATTCACAGAAGGGGGTCTGTCTGGCCTTAATTGGTGCCATCCAACCAACCCTGTCGTCCGGTCAATAAGGACATATCCTCTCTCTGTGCTGTGTGCGTGCGTCCTCTCATTCCTCCAGCCTTTTACCTCCCTCTGCTTTCAAGAGAAAAGAACGGGGCGCCGTCGGTTTATTGAAATACCTGCCAGGATGAGAGAACCACACACAGCCGCCACCACATCATGTTTATTGATATGCGGTGAGCTCAGCTAAGCTAAGGTGCGGTATTTCCACCTACGGCTTCCTACAGCTTGCTTATTTGTTTACTAGTTATAAACAAGTTTAATTCTGCTCTGGTATTCACGTTATTAACGAAAGCTTACCAATATATCTCCTCATACTGCTCCTACATCGACACCGCCTTCCTACAGCAGTTGAGGTAAGGAATGTAACCAAAGACGTAAGTATTCAAAACAGATCATATCTACTCTGGGTTGGGTTTTAAAATACTTATACCTAACGTTTCCTCGTCTGGAAGCACATTATGTGAACTGGTAGCGTTGATATTTCCATACACATTGGCAAGATACAAGACGCATGCGACATCCCACCATGAAACTACACATTATTTATTTTATTAGTGCCTAGTACGGTTGCGAAGTTAGGGTTCTGGGCCCTCCCTTAGTCCTAACCATATTTGGATTACGATTTAAAACACTAAAATAATTCATATAGTTAAAACTAATAAAAGTATAGAATTGAAAATGAATTGAAATAAATTACAAACTAAATTAATATTCAACTGACATAATACACAGCACACTCTCGATTATCCGAGCTAATCACCAGACAAACTCGCACGGATAATACGATTATGTGTATTTTAATGCGCAACAATACAGAACATACAATACTGTTTGAAAATGCATTAATCTCAAACAATTAACAAATTCAATGCCCACTTGTAACAATAAAGTAGGCCGATATAAAAATTACTTACGACATATATCGTTGGTAAAATACTTGAGGTACGGCACTAAACGTATACAAACCGTCAGTTTTTTAGTTTGGCTTAGTTTTGCGTTTGTTTTGCTTTTGAGATTCATTTAAGCTCTTTTGTAGGGAAATACGATTGTTCCGAAGTGAAAACAACATCAGTATAATTAAAATACCCTAGTTAAACATAATATAAAGGTAAGGGTGTATTCTGCCCGAAGGGAGGTCCGAACCTCCGCAGAGGTGTTCCTGAGCCAGAGTTTACGTACGGTAGGGTGGCCAGTTCCTTTCCGCTCCTCCATTCCCTTACCCCCATCAACAGCGCGTGGCAACCGATCCAAATCTTGACCACACCCAATATTGCTTAACTTCGGAGTTCTCACGGGATCCGGTGTTTCAACACGGCTACTTCCGTTGGCAAACATAATATAAGAGTGTATTAACACTTCCCATTGCTGAAGCATGTCATACACAAGCACCAACCCCATAATATTTTGCTCATTTCTTTACTGATTCTCCTTTCTCGAACAGTTATCACAGAACACGAACAAGGAACCTGCCTGGAAGAGAAGTGGGGAAATCAGGGAAAAACTCTTCGATGATTTCAGAGGTGGGTAGTAGAACCCTTCCCTCCCCCTCTAGTCATTTGACTTCCCGTGGCTGAGCGGACCCCGTCTGCCGTAATATTAATGACAATGATAATACATTGATGAGTGTTTGGTTCTCACACAAAGCATGCCGCCAACACACTTGCAGTCACACGTATTCAACATGTCGTGACAAAAATAAAGGAAATTATAATAACAACAATAAGAAAAAGAAGAAGCAGAATAATAATAATACAGGGGTACAGGAATAACCTGCAAACCGGATAATCCCCACTCGGATAATCGGGAGTTTGCTGTAATTTAAATTTAAGACGTGTATCACTCTTCTGGGAGTGGAAGATATCTAATTGATGTGTCTTCTTTTCAATGGACGAACACCATAAAAATTAACTGCAATTTTGTCGCAGTTTTGTAGTGTTTCGGTGCAAGCATCGTGACTTTTGGGACTTTCCGGGATGATAAACGGACAAGTGGTGCAAAATGGTCTCATGAACGCCAAGCTCGACACAGCGAACTAATTGCCTACTGCCAATTCACATACTAGAATTTTGTAGATTTCTTTCATACCAACAGATTGTTGACCTAATGGTTCTAGGTAAAAACATATTTTGCACACGCATTTTTTGTGAACACAATTTAGCAGACGAGAAGTTACGTTGACGGCAATTTTGATATTTTATTTATTTAACGTATGACATACAAAGCATACCCTATCAAACTTACTGGATCAAACCAAAATTGAATTAACGCCAAAATGTATAAGGAAACTTATCGTGGTCCCTACGGGGCTGCTGAAGAATAACAAATAATAATAATAATAATAATAATAATAATAATAATAATAATAATAATAATAATAATAATAATAATAATAATTCAGTACTGGTATCATATAGTCGGTCCGCCTATCAATGTCCACGTCCCTATTGCGCTGTTGTCTAGCAACGAAAGCAGAATTATACCGGATACTTTCTATAACTGAGTTATTTTAATTTTGTTTGGGTGTTATTCTGTGGGTCACCAGAGATCTATAACATGCCAGGAACCATGTTATGTACTGCAAAGACTTTTGATCGTCCTTCAAGAATCGACTGCTTCTCTAACGATCGAACTCGTGGACTTCGGGTAATGAATCGGATATTCTACCACTGATCCACGAACGAATGAATGAATAAAACCTTCTCTTCTAGCCACGAAATACTAGAAATAGAGGGGAGAGTATTCGTTTGCTTTATTCATTACAGATATATGCTGTTACAGTAGTTGCTCAAAATATACAAAAATACTAAAGATATTTTAAAACACACATTATTCTTCTCCTTCTTCATCTCACGGCTATCACTTCTGTTGGTGCGATGATACCTTTTGTCGAACAATAATAACAATATTTTTTGCTAGTGGCTTTACGTCGCACTGATGCAGATAGATCTTATGGCGACGATGGGATAGGAAAGGCCTAGGAGTTGGAAGGAAGTGGATGTGGCGTTAATTAAGGTACCACGGAAAATGGGAAACCACGGAAAACCATCTTCACCGTTGGCGACAGTGGGATTCGAATCCACCATCCCCTGGATGCAAGCTCACAGCCGCGCGCCTCTAACCACACGGCCAACTGGCCTGGTGATAATAATGGAAACACGCCTCAGAATACCTAAACATGACCCGGAAAGGACAACTAAAAAAAACTGGAACTGAAAGAGCGAACGGTCCTCGGAAGGATTGTGGGTCCCATTAAAGAAGGAGATGGGTACAGAATCAGACACAACAAAGAACTGTACAGCAAAATAGAGAGCATTACAACAGCTATGAGCAAGAGAAGACTAATGTTTTATGGTCACATACTCAGGATGGACAGCCAGAAACTAACTTCAAGGATCTTCAACACTGTATCTAGAGGGAAAGCAAAAATGTCTAACGGACATTTTTTTTTTGCTATTGGCTTTACGTCGCACCGACACAGATAGGTCTTATGGCGGCGATGGGACAGGAAAGGGCTAGGACTGGGAAGGAAGTGGCCGTGGCCTTAATTAAGGTGCATCCCCAGCACTTGCCTGGTGTGAAAATGGGAAACCACGGTAAACCATCTTCAGGGCTGCCGACAGTGGGGTTCGAACCCACTATCTATCGAATACGGACAAATTTAGTTCGGAAAGACCTACAATACCAAAACATTGATCACATTGACATTTACAACCAAGATAAGTTCAGAAAGAAGATAATCAAGACATCTCTCTCCAGTCACTAACAGCTAAATCACTGCGTCCATGAATAGGAGTAAAATGGACTCAAGAAAGAAAACATCCATAGCCCTAGAATGAAGGAATACTGAGCTAAGAGGAAGAACAAAGCTCACCAGAGTTAAGAACCACGTGGTCCTTCGTAGGCTTACACGAATAATAATAATAATAATAATAATAATAATAATAATAATAATAATAATAATAATGCAATTTCTATGAACGACTTTTCCTCTGACTTACGCCAAACAGCATGAATTTCCAGGCCGCAGCTCCAGTAATGCTGAAGAATATATTCTCAAAACGGGGAGATAGGAAGTTGTTTAGCTACAACATATGTGCATATTTATTGTATAAATGTATATGTTGTAATTATTTCTGTTGTAAATATTTGTAGATATATGTACTTACAGTTTCATAATCAAGAGGGTGATTCCTTGCTTAGGCCGAGTCAGCCCATTCTTACCGGCAGACGCCGAGCCTACGTAAAAGGATTTAATAATAATAATTTATTATTATTATCTCCGGAAACGCTTGACGTCCGTGAGCAACGTGCGAGTCTGTAAGGCTGGGGGTTATCAGGCATTTGATAGACTGCGTCTTGCCTACTGCCAGTTTACATACAACAGTTTGGTAGATTTTATTTCATACCAACAGATTGTTGACCTAATGGTTCTAGGTAAAAACACATTTTACATACGCATTTTTGTGAACACAATTTAGCAGACGAGAAGTTACGTTGACGACAATTTTGATATTTTATTTGTTTAAGGTATGACATATAAAGCATACTGTACAGATAAAGTGGGATGAAACTGATCCCTTCGCGTCCTGTCGCTGGATAAGTACATGGAACTAGAATTCCCACAAGCAAAGCACGTGCTTTTGATAAAACCCACATTTTCACACATTGTATGAGACTGAAACTATGTCAGTCAAACAGTCAGTCGATCATTCATCTACATTAGGGCAGTCGCTAAGGTGGCAGATACCCTATTTACTGTCTAACTAGTCTTTTCTTAAATAATTACAAAGAATTTAGAAGTTTATTGAACATTTCCTTTGGTAAATTATTCCAATCCATCACTCATCTCCCTGTAAACGAATATTTCACCCAATGTGTCCTCTTGAATTCCAACTTTATCTTCATGTTGTGATATTCCCTACTTTTAAAAATATCACCCTAACTTATTCGTCTACTAATGTTATTCCTCGCCATCTCTCCACTGACAGCTCGGAACATACCACTTAGTCGAGCAGCTCGTCTCCTTTCTCCCCAAGTTTTCCCAGCCCACAGTTTGCAACATTTTCACCAAGAACAAATCGAACTGCTTTTCTTTGGATATTTCCCAGTTCTCGAATCAAGAAATCCAGGAGAGGGTCGCATACAGTGGAACCATACTCTAGTTGGGGTCTTACCAGAGACTTATATGCCCTCTCCTTTACAACCTTACTACAACCTCTAAATAGCTTCATGGCCAAGTGCAGGGGTCTGTAACCTTTGTTTACAACCTCCTTTATGATTGACCCCATTGAAGATCATTCCTTATGTTAACACATGGATACTTCTAGAAAGGATTCACTAGCGCTTAAGTGTAATTAGTCCTTTTTAATGATCGGAAACAAAGGATATCATCAATAAAAAAGTATAACTTATATATATAAATGACGGTACGATGTCTGTAACCCTGTTTACGTTGGTCAGACATGACAAAATTTTTTAAATCAGGACGTAGGATCATATTAGATCATGTGAATTACATAAGCACACTCAATCCTAATTCGCCAAACACCTTATAACAAAGACTCATTGAACAGTCTTATGTTTCTATCACGAAAATACAAATACACAATAATATTTTAAAGATGGAACTTAAATGATTCAATCATAAAACTGTTCAAAGTTGACAATACGGGTTGAACATGACACATTGTTCATTCCGGATCAGCAACTATAATTTCTTCATACTGAAACGAAGGGCTCCATATTAAATTCTTTATAAGTAGTAAAAATACACTGACTGACAGAGCAAATGCAACACCAAGAAGGAGTGGTCAGAACTTTATGCCAATTGCAGGGTAGACTGACGTCACTGAGGTATGATCATGATGTGAAATGCGCCGCTGTGCTGCGCACGTAGCGAACGATAAATGGGACACGGCGTTGGCGAATGGCCCACTTCGTACCGTGATTTCTCAGCCGACAGTCATTGTAGAACGTGTTGTCGTGTGCCACAGGACACGTGTATAGCTAAGAATGCCAGGCCGCCGTCAACGGAGGCATTTCCAGCAGACAGACGACTTTACGAGGGGTATGGTGATCGGGCTGAGAAGGGCAGGTTGGTCGCTTCGTCAAATCACAGCCGATACCCATAGGGATGTGTCCACGGTGTAGCGCCTGTGGCGAATATGGTTGGCGCAGGGACATGTGGCACGTGCGAGGGGTCCAGGCGTAGCCCGAGTGACGTCAGCACGCGAGGATCGGCGCATCCGCCGCCAAGCGGTGGCAGCCCCGCACGCCACGTCAACCGCCATTCTTCAGCATGTGCAAGACACCCTGGCTGTTCCAATATCGACCAGAACAATTTCCTGTGGATTGGTTGAAGGAGGCCTGCACTCCCGGCGTCCGCTCAGAAGACTACCATTGACTCCACAGCATAGACGTGCACGCCTGGCATGGTGCCGGGCTAGAGCGACTTGGATGAAGGAATGGCGGAACGTCGTGTTCTCCGATGAGTCACGCTTCTGTTCTGTCAGTGATAGTCACCGCAGACGAGTGTGGCGTCGGCGTGGAGAAAGGTCAAATCCGGCAGTAACTGTGGAGCGCCCTACCGCTAGACAACGCGGCATCATGGTTTGGGGCGCTATTGCGTATGATTCCACGTCACCTCTAGTGCGTATTCAAGGCACGTTATATGCCCACCGCCACGTGCAGCATATGCTGCGGCCGGTGGCACTCCCGTACCTTCAGGGGCTGCCCAATGCTCTGTTTCAGCAGGATAATGCCCGCCCACACACTGCTCGCATCTTCCAACAGGCTCTACGAGGTGTACAGATGCTTCCGTGGCCAGCGTACTCTCCGGATCTCTCACCAATCGAACACGTGTGGGATCTCATTGGACGCCGTTTGCAAACTCTGCCCCAGCCTCGTACGGACGACCAACTGTGGCAAATGGTTGACAGAGAATGGAGAACCATCCCTCAGCACACCATCCACACTCTTATTGACTCTGTACCTCGACGTGTTTCTGCGTGCATCGCCGCTCGCGGTGGTCCTACATCCTACTGAGTCGGTGCCGTGCGCATTGTGTAACCTGCATATCGGTTTGAAATAAACATCAATTATTCGTCCGTGCCGTCTCTGTTTTTTTCCCAACTTTCATCCCTTTCGAACCACTCCTTCTTGGTGTTGCATTTGCTCTGTCAGTCAGTGTACTTTGGGGTGTTAAAAAGTAACTAAGAAACATGTATACTTGTACTAACATCCTTTCTGTACTAACATGTGATTAATAAATTCCACATTTTCGTTTCTAAATTGCTCGACATATTAACGGGATTCAAACCCTGTCCTAACGTATTAAAGGAACGGCTCTTTGCCGTCCCAGCCTGGCAGCTCACAATACATAAACAAAGGTGACCTAATTTTACTGTATGTATTTCTATCCTGTTTCAGGCTAGCCAATAATATATTTCGATTTTACATAATCCATTATCAATATATCGTGAGCAAACACACATTGAACTCGACAACGTAATGAAAAGAATCGTCGCATTAGTTATCAAAACAGTGACTTGTCTGAAATTCTCTAATAAGAGAACTTGGTTATGTAAGTTTCTTTTGAAGTTTCTACCTGAACAGTCCTACGAACTAGAGTAATTAGGAAACAAACACGGCAAACTGTAGAAATTTCCTTTTTTATGGATATGTAAATAAAGAAATAAAGGAACAAGTTTGTTGGAAACTTGGGTGTCCAGGGAATCGGTGAAAGTCAAACAGAACATTAGAGTAAGGTTTCACAAGGACAATCAGTACTTAATTGCTAGCTCCAGCTCCGTTTGATGTGTGTACAGTGGTGGAGGTGGGCTGACAGGTGTGACGGAGTGCTTGGCTTGAGGGCTATACGTTAATTGTTTAAGGCTTATTATGACAGTGTCAAAGCTATTAGAGAACTCAGTGAATCCCATGAACGTTTGCAAATGGTATCCGATTATAGACAGAACATGGAGGAAATTTATCTTTAAAGGGAATTACCGTATTTATCCGAATAATCCCCGCACCCTAACTTTAGGAAGGCTCGTTTTGAAAAATGTAAATTCCATCATTGAGGCAAATAAAACCCGCACCCAGTTCTTATAAACACTATGCGGGGATTATTCGCGTAAATATGGTAAGTTATCTTATCTCGCGAATATGAAATTATACAGCGAATCTCTGAAATTTGTCCAGTGAACACTGAAATGTTTATATTTGAATTTTCTTCTTCTTGTCCGTCTCACCCACTTTGAGGTATTATAGATCCTCCCAGTACTTTTTCATCCTTTCAGATCTTCCCTTCCTCTCTTCTTCATAAATTCTCTTTAGTCGTTTGGGCTTTACCCTGTCCTGAAATCGCTTTATTTTATCTTTGGTTATTTTCTTCGCGGATCCATCTGCTAGCACCTCGTCTGCAATTTGGAACTCTCGTAGGTCTTTCTCAGTTTCCTTAAACCAGTTCGTCTTGGATTTATTATTGCGAAAATAGTCTAAGATTCTTTTAGTTATCCTTTTCGTATTCAGGTTTCCTTGCTCACCTTGGTTGTAAACTGGTGACTCAAGTAGTTACCCCAAACTCATGTTTATCGGCAATGGGAAAGTGTAATGCAAAAAAATGTGTTTTAATATATTTATTTTGAATAAACTTTATTCAACCTCGTTCGTCATACGGTTTCAAAAATATGAATATATATTTTTTCAAGCCTTACCTTCCCTGTCAAAACCCCATAGAGGTTTATTATTTTAAAACCAGTTTTTATTTAACCCGGCAACGGTCGCGCCTTCGGTGAATCTTAATGAGGTCTCAGTGGGTCCTTATGACCCACAAATTATATTATTTTATTTGCTTTAAACAGTATAACATCTATATATATAAAATTGGATGTTGGTATGTTGGAAGCTAATAGACTCAAAAACTACTGGACCGATTTCGCTTAAATTTTCACAGTTTGTTCTTATTACATCTGAGAGGGATTATGAAGTGGTTTGAACGAGATTTGATTGGTAGTTCGGCACTAAGGGGTAAAAAATAAAATAGGGGAAGATAAGCAAACCGCAAGACAAGTCCGATCGGCGGGCTGCCTACCCAACAGTACGTGAAGATTATTATGTGTTCCTTAAAACTTATTTCTGCTTTTATCAATAGTGTGGGGGCAGGACACCCCTCCCAGCCCAAGGGAAGAGGATGAAATGTAAAAGTAATCGAAAACGACCGATATTAGTGTCGTATCCATAGTTTTCGGGATCACTGAGATGGACTATGACAGTCAAAATGCTGTCTGAGTCAAGTTCATCCCGAATAGCACCCCTAGGGGTGGGGTTCAAAGGGGGTGAAATATTAACATAGAATCCATAGTTTTCGGGGTAGCTATGTATGCTGAGGCAAATAAATGTACACAGGCAGGACGACGTCTGTCGGGTTTTGCTAGTCGTATATAAAACTCTTCTAGCATATCAATTAACAGTGCCTTGATAATATAAAAAGACTATACCTTAATTTTCATAATACAGTTATTTTTATTGAAAAATTATCACAAGGAATACATGTGTTTCAAAAATTCATCATATTTTCTCGGAAAATGAAAAACCACAAAAATATTACACTGAAATGTTTTCTAGGATAAAACTTCAAATGGACCTCATACTAATATGTTCAATGATTTTCACACATGAACATTTGCTATACAGGGAATCTAAAAATATTAACTGAAGTTAGAGAACATAAAATTCAAGTGATGTTTTTACAAAAATGGAGATGACAGACAATTTTACACTAATCCGGCTTCTTATTGCATTAAATCACTAGTTCAGGCACTTTCCTTGCGGTCTATGACAGGTAAGTTTCCCATAGTTTCCACACACATATTTTTTGCAGATCGCATAAGCTAATTAACATTTATTCCCAGTTCTTGGACATAGTCCACGTGCTTTTCGTTTCTTGACACCTTCAACTGTTTGAAGTTCTTTAGGGATTTGATACCATTCTGTCAGGATATAAACTATTTCTGATCTTAGCTTATGTCTAGGATTTCCATGCTGCAAACAAGATCTCATGTATGGCCAGTTACGTGGAAATCGGTTTCAGGAAGTGTCTCCTTATGGGATATTTTTCCTTATTATTCCAAGCATACACATCTCATGCATCAGTCGTGATGACCAGAAAACGACGTCCCTGGACAACTCGTAAGTTCGAACTGATTGGTGACTGCTGCGTTATGTGGAGGGATGATAATGGTGGTGGGGCTGGCGGAAATATAAGCGTATGGGTCATAGAGACCCACCGCAACAATTCTCGGGATAAAATCTAAGATATATAGCACAACCGTCATGGGAAATTTCAAGTTCGTTTGTCAGACATCAGAATATATTTGTTTACGGGTGTTAACCCCTTTATGGGCTGATTTTTCTGAACTTATCTCATGCAACACCTAATACATAAAGAAGCAATCATTGAATGAAATTTCAAATTCTTACGGTGAATGGTTTAGGAGGAATTAATATTTTGGTTTTGAGGCTTTTACCCCCTTTCGTCCGCGTAGGAATATCTACTCTGTAATAGAAATATATCCTCAAAATATCATGTATTTATCTCCAGTAGTTTTGCCTGGACATTGATTGACAATCAGTGAGGACTTTGTCTTTTACAGATATATATATATATATATATATATATATATATATATATATATATTAATCTATACATATCTATATACATATATAAATTCCCTAATTCTGTCTGTGATTCGCAGCGATATGGAGAAAACGGGAAACTGGCACTTTTTATAAATTATTGTGTCTCATTTAGAAGACAAATACAATGAACCACTCACGACTATTATCAGCGAAACCGTTGTCACCTATTCGCCATTATAACGTAGGTTCACAACTGTATCTATCGACATGACGTCGAAGTTCTACATCCTGGCTTCGTTTGCCTTCCACAGATATGCTTGACACTTAAACTGGTACCTACCAGTTACGGGTTACAAGAACAATTCAGTGATGACCATCATATTTGAACTGTTCAGTGAAATGAATTATTTTTTCCATTGAGAATCGCTTATGGTGGCCGTGTGGTTAAGGCGTCAAATCCTTATGGTATGACACCTTCGAATCCCGTTCGTTTAAAATTCTCCGCATTGAAGCTAATTTTAACAGACAAAACGCCACGGATTTATAGATGAATTTCTGATCACTAGAATGCGTGCCTAAAATTCAAATCCTCTCCGCAGTCCTCATATGGAATAAGGGCATATGACGTTGTTGATGATGGTTCGTTTTGGACAGTTTTACGTAGCTCCATTAAGAGTACGTAGATCTACAGACATCAAAGTACAACTCCGAGCTATAACTACACTCAAACATACTACAATACCTATTTTGATTCAATTCGAATGACGTACAAAACCTGCAATGTGTAACTTTCATTCAGAAGTAGACATCAGATAAATATGCAAATGCATATTTTATTTGCCGATATGTGGATCTCAAAAACCGACAAGGAAATGCGTTTGAAGGTGATATTGAACGAATTATTAAGCTTATCAGTGCATATATTTGCATATATTTGAGGTTAGTGAATACAATTCAAATTTCGGATTTCTTTTGTATGTTTCCGACGTTTATTGTGCTAATATTAACGATTTTTACAAGCAGTAGTCAAAAAATATAAATTAATTAACGCCATGAACGCAAGCAGAATGAGTGGCCTTTTATTTCTGAATGAAGATTGCAGCTGCGGTAAGATTTCAAGAAAAAACCAAGACAAGAACACAGGATGCGCTCCCGAATTCAAGTACTATCCCGTAACATCCGTGGATGTAGAGAGAACATTCTCTGCATTGAAGCTGATGTTAACAGATAAAACGCCACAAATTTAGACAAGAAAACATGGAGAGGATTGCTGTAGTATACTACAGAGCAAATTATGGACGGAAAAAGTAGGGTGTGTAGTGCAAAGTGAAAGAGGAATGCCTATTTGATTACGTTTCTTCACGTCTTTATTTTCTTACAGCCTTACTAATCATGATTTCTCACGTCTATTGACTAACACTCTGTGTTTTGCCTAGGAGACGTGTGCATATGTTTTAACCGTGAACATTGACAAATTGATACGTCTCACAGACTTTGCTCGGATTGTTTGTTACTATCAGTAAGTAGAGTGCGATTTCTTTTTGTTTTTCATTCTCTTTTGTATTCATGGTATTGATGTAGATGAATCGCATGAGTCTAGTAAAGGAATCTTACGTTTGTATTTCACGAAATGTGTTTACTATCATGAATGTAAGTGCAAAATATAAAGCCTGGTAGGGGAGAAAAATTCTCCTACATAAATTTACAGTTTACCGCCTATAATCTCAGCCACCCTACCGCAACAATGACTTTTTTTCAACCAATCATAAGGATATTGGAACATTATACTTAATTTTTGGTGCTTGAGCAGGAATGGTAGGTACATCTCTCAGATTATTAATCCGAGCAGAATTGGTACAGCCAGGTTATTTGATTGGTGATGAGCAAATTTATAACGTAATTGTCACTGCCCACGCAGGGGTATATATATATATATACATATATTTATATCTAAATATAAGCTTATATTGGTGATTAGCTGTTATCCGCGGCTTTGCTCCCGTGATTTCGTACTTTGAATAAAGTAATCCTTCCTCGGTACTGCACTAAGACATTATCTTAAAAATCCTAAGGTATAAAAACTCACTGTAAAATTGAGTTTCATTTACCCCGCAGAACCTCTTTGTATACTACGTTTGTGGTATTGACTTTTGGAGCTTACATGACCATTCTACTAGCATAGCTAACTCTGGAACATGCGACATAGAACTGTACATGTGAGAAACAGTCCCCTCTCAAATAGGAAACCAAAAACATACATGTTATTTTATGTTTAAAGGAGATTACAAATACCAGTTTTCACGTCTGTAACATGTTAAGTTCTTGAGAAATTCTTTAGTTATACTCATTTTAAAAATTCACCCACTTTTTCAATTTTTTCACCTCCTTAAGTGCATTTTCCTAAAACAGAAAATATGCGTTTCTTTATTTACGAACGAGATTCCAAATATAATTTTTACGCCTGGAATATGAATACTTTTTTAGATGTACTCATTTTGAAAATTCACCACATTTTCAATTCTTTCAACCACCCTGACCTTTAGGTGGATTTTCCGGAAAAATGCGTGTTTCTTTGTTTTTAAAGAAGATTCCAAATACAACTTTTACTTCTATAACGTGTTCAGTTTTGGGATATGCCCATTTTAAAATCTCACCCCTTTTTCACTTCCTTTTAGCCCCCTTAATAGATTCCGAAAACAATAAATACGTACCGTATTTCTTTATTTTTAAAGAAGATTCCATGTACCAATTTTCACGTCTGTAACATCTTCAGTTTTGAGATGTAAGTATCCTTAAAAAACATTTCAACCCAAATTTGACTTCTTTTAACCCCCCTTTTAGTAGATTTTCCGAATACAAAAAGGTGCGCGTTTCTTAATTTTTAAAGGAGATTCCAAATATCAGTTTTCACATCTGTAAACTGTTACGTTTTTGAGATATACTCATTTAAACAATTAATTCCCTTTTCACATTCTTAGCGACGGAATATCAAAAAATGCTTCCTTAGTGTTTACCTGCACTGTAATATTAATGTATCCCCTAAATTTTATTCCTTTATGTCTAGTAGTTTTGGCTTGGCGATGATGAATCAGTCAGCCAGTCAGTCAGTCAATCAGGATATGTTATTTTATGCATATAGATTTATACAACATATAAATCCGATATCTATTAATAAGATGTATTAATAGTCCATTTAGAATTTCCAGTTAATTGATATGTTGTTATTTCGACTGACGAAGACAAGCTTATATACTAGTGTTGATATAAACTTCTGATTCTTCTAATTTTCTCTTCATGTTTGATAGCAGGTTCCTATAATATATATTTGAGGAATAGCATTGTTTTACGGTTTCGTTTTCCGTTGATCAAGAGTTGTGAACGTTCCCATGCCCTCTCTATTGTCGAAGTAATATTTCGGGCAGGGGTGGGACAGGGAGCAGCCTGTTAAGAGATCGGAACACGAGATGTGTTGGACCTCACTCAAATCAGTTCTGTCGTAGCTCTTGGGTTCATGAAGCGAGGGCACTTAAAGTGACTTTTATTGCTCCCTGATAGGCTGTAAAAGTGTTACGAGTGATAATTCAGTCGAATAGCTTGCCGCTGCCTCGGTTTAAGCGAGGGAAAGTGATCCCACCACTGCCACTAGCAAGTAGCTACCCCCTCCCTCTTTTCCTACAACTGCTCAAACATCTCTTCCAACAAATTTCTTTTTTCCTCTTTAGTCTTTTCTCTTTTTTTCATTTTATTCTCTTCCTTTAAACCACTACACTGTCGGCGTCTTTCTACTCCCGTGTTTTCATTTGGACGCCCTTGTTGTTCCTGCTTTGTTTGGCGCTATTGTGTTTTTGAATCCTGGCGCCGCGCCAAGTAGGATGTGTTAACAAGCGCGCTTATTGGGCTGTCCGTCTCTTTTTGTGTGGCACAGACCGCGGTCTCTCTGTGTTATGTCTTGTAGATCTGTCTCTGGGTGTGCCTTTTATCGCTCGAAAATTAACTGTTTCAATACGGAGTCAAGATAGCAGACGCCGTAGAGAAATAACGGGGAAATCGAAAGGCCATAACAGTGCATCTTCCTCACAACTGAGCTCGTTCCATAACCATTCCTTTTTCTGGGAGTGAATAATTTATTTTCTGCTAGATATTCAGATATTTGAATGTCAATTCCTATAAGATATACCGTATTTACGCGAACAATACCCGCATAGTGTTTTTAAAAATTTGACGCACGTAATTGGGTGCGGGTTTTATTTGCTCCAGTGTTGACACTTAACTTTTTCAAAATGATCCTTCCTAAAGTTAGGGTGGGTGGATTATTCGGTAGCGGGGATTATTCGCATAAATACTGTACTATCGGTGATTTATGCGTTCTACGTAAACATTAAAAGCGTCTTATTTTTTATGTACCTCTTTTCGAGGAACGTAAGTCAACGTTAAAAATGGTTAGTGTGACTATCGCCAATAACGATCGTTAATTGGCGATCCCTTCGCAGTCCTTATAATGGGTTTCGACTGTATTACTTCCCAACTCTGGAAATGAATAGAGAAGGAAACAATGTCGAGCTTGCTGGGAACAGCGAGGCGGGACGATCAAAGCTTGTATATTCTTAGAAAACACGGGTGAAACCTGTAGGGTGGGAGTCAGTGACCGTATAGATCTTACCTTGCGAGTGGACCCCAGCTAATGGTAGGCACAAAGAGGAGTTTATGCCCACTCCCCCAACCGTAACTCTAGCCAGAAGCCCGAAGTACATTTACAGCGAGCTAACTTTGTGTTTATGAAGACGTATAATACTCTGAAGGCCGAGCGTGCTGCAGTGTCGGGTTTCTTACCTCGTGTAATATCGCTCAGCAAAATTAATTGAATCTGGATCAAAGCGTCTCAAAGAAGTTTTAATAGAAATTCACACGTGTTCAAAATTCAGTCAATAGGGTGTCAATAAAATATTGACTCTTTCCGATACACATTGTACCTTGTAAATGTCTTGTCTCAAAAACTGAGTGAACTCTTGTACGGAAGAATCAGGTTCAAAATTATCACACTTCATCCCATCCTATGCTCTGCCATAATACCGTACTTACGCGAATAATCCTCTCACCCTAACTTAAGGAAGGCTCATTTTGAAAAAGTTAAAAGCCAACATTGAAGCAAAAATTAAACCCGCACCCAATTACGTGCGTCAAAATTTTAAAAACACTCTGCTGGGATTATTCGCGTAAATACGGTATTTATTTTTTATCTATTTTTATGGAAAACTCTAATGAATGTTCTACTTCTGTTCATGTTAGCCCGATTTACACCATATAATACGAGAACTAAAGAAATATTCAAAATTTTGTTTTAATTTCGAAATTACGGCTCTGTTTTCGAAATATGTGATGGTGTTTCAAAATTCTCTAGGCACACCATTGGCTGCTAATGTTATGATTATTATTATGCTGTTCTTCTTTCCTCGATTTTGATCATCTGTTGACCATGTAAAATAACTTAATGATTTAATATTGAAAACATTCCTTAGCAGAAAAGTTAAAGGTCCCCGTACTTCGAAAAACGTAAAATAAAGCCATTTCCTCAATTGTGCCGAAAGTTGAAGGTCTAAAGGCCTCGGAAAAGTTTCAAATTGTGAGTCGTGGATAGCTCTATCAAAATAAAAAATAATTTCGAAAATCACTTCCGCCCTAAATGCATTTGCGGAGAAAGAGCTTAAAATCCCTTGTTTCTTTATTCGTTTTCATTTTTATTCAAATCCTAGCCAAATGAACTTACTTACATAATTCTTTCTGTAATGCTTTCTTTCGTCCAATACCCTCAGGCGTTTTAGATTTTTGAAAAATGCCCCAATACCCTCAGGCGTTTTAGATTTTTGAAAAATGCCCCAATACCCTCACACGTTTTAGACTTTTGAAAAATGCCCCAATACCCTCAGGCGTTTTAGATTTTTGAAAAATGCCTACACAGAATAGAGTCATAAGGGCTTGAGTGAAATTCTGTATTGACTCACATAAGCGCTCGCCGTGGTAGAAAAGGGCAAACTCTAATCTGATCGACTGAATAATGGTGATTAAAAAATGGATTGTAATTTTAGGATTAAATAAATATATATTCTCATACGTTATTTTATTTACCTAAAATTCATAGCCCATGTCCCTAGTTCTTTTCAGGATTGAACTGTTTGACTGAAGGGCTGGATTATTGTCTTCTTCTTGATTTCCGATCTCTCGAGTATTTTTTCATCCTTTCAATGTGTTATTTTCTCCTTTCATCCGTTCAGACAGTTGAACGATTTTGTCTCTTTCCTCAAACCGCCCCCCGCCCACCCCATTTTAAAACCTATTGCGAATTTTTGCTTTCAAAATCTTCGTTTCTGCTAAATCTTTTTCACTTCGATGAACCAACTTATTTGTGCTTTGAGATCTTTTTATCAAACAGGGAAACATTTTTTGTCAGTATTTCTGGGTTCATTTGGATCAAGCGACCATAAAATGTGATTCTGATAATTTTTGAGTTTAGCTATAAATACTTTTCTTCTTCTCTTCCAAGTACTCCCAACTTTCCTTGCTCCATATGTCTTTCTTAATATTTTCTTTTCATTTTTTCTTTAATACTTTAGTTTTTCATGGGCACATAGGCTATAAGTAAATTATATTTGCATTTTACTTATGGGAATTAATTAGGATCGCAAATTATCACCTAGCATAAAATGTTCTACTTTTCAGAACTGTTTCCATATTATACCACTTGCCTTTGTATTTAAGAATATTCTAGAACTGGAAACGTATTTTATGAGTCTTCATATATATTGTATTTTTTCTCATTTTCGGTCTATCGAGAAGCACGGAAGGCTAATTGACTAAGGAATAAACTGTTAGATAGTCTGTAAGAATAACCAGGATCTTGGTATTACCATCACGAACTAACAGAAATGTAAGTCACGTGGGCAAATTTATGTAACCCGATTTTTCTAACACTGAATCTTGTGAGATAAATATTTAGTACTATATTTTGTCCTCACCTCTCTTGAATTACCAATATTGTACGTATCACGATAGAGTGTACATTATTACAAGCAAATCGTTAGCACCATCAGCTAATTACAGTGAATTTCTCCCACTGAATTCTACCACTTAATTTTGTATATTGACGTAAATGGTCAGAGGAGAATATGAAAGTACAGGAGAAAGGTTAGATCCTTGTGGGACCGCTATACCTCCTTCCAGGGATTCATTTTACTATCATCTCTCACTACCCTATAAATGTTAACAATTTTCTTGAAATTCAAAAACTAAGGGTCTTTCACACTTTCGATTTCGAACCAAGGAATTTATGCTACACTATCCATTAATTCATACAGTAGTGGTGATGGTTACTTGGAACTACGTAGTGACATTGAAGATCCATAAGATATTCTCATTTCTGTGGAGACGGCTGCAGTGTGTATGTGTGAACCAGATTGTGCATGTAATTCACACGGTGCTCACGTCAGAGCCATCAATCACCGCACACGGCTGCCAATGTCTCTACTTTTCTACCGTGCAGCTTCTCGTCGCCCGGGTAATTTTCATATCAGGGACCGCACCGGGGACGAGACAGGACGGTTTTCTCCTTAGGGGAGTCCCGGGCCGTCGAGAGAGATTTAATTAAGGGAACGTACAGAAAAAAAGGAGTAGTAGAAGAAGAAGAAGGGGATAGGGAGTGGTGAGGAGGGAGAGGCTGCGTAAGGAAGCGCAGGTGGTAGGCAAGTTTACTATCGGGTCCGTCCTCAGCGGTCCGCCTCATAGAGACTGGCGGAATCATATTTTAAAACCAAGACGGTTAAACTAACATTCTCAGCTTACAGCATTTATTCTGTCCTGTTGCTAGATTTCCGAATATAATTACATGGCATTCCATTCCCAGATGCCTACATTTAGATTTTTTTATGGGCATGCATCATCAGTGCTGAAAGTCAGCTCTAAGGTAATCACGATATTCCTAACATAATATCAATAGACAACGCTAGTTACATCTTTTATATATTTTCCCGTAAAATTAAAACTTTTAATTAAAACCGAGAGGAGATTTCCCTGATTCTTTACAATAGTGTCCTGGAAATTGTAATAAGAGTATGGGAAGATATACAAAGAAGGGAGGAATCAATCATGATATGCGGTTAGGTTTAAAGCACAGACGGGTTGGTGTGAACTTTTTGGCCTTCACCGATAACAAAGCCACCCTCTCTGGGGGTGTAGAGACTGCCTTAGAACAAATCAACATTCTGCAAGAAATAGCAGGAAAAGTTGAACTTCAGGTAACTTTTGAGAAGATGAAATTCATGACCAATATTGGAAATTCGCCCGAAATGTTAAAAGAAGAGTACTGTAAAATCAACAAGCTTAATAAATTTTTATACCCAGGTGAAAAAATCAGATTATCGGGCCCGATAAGGAAGCGAAGAGATGAAGAGCAATAAAACTGTAATTAGTATACCAAGTGACTAAAGATACCTACAATAAGAAGAATCCCTAAAAGAAAACTACAAACACCACAACACACAGTGAGTCTGTATGCGACAGAATGTATGTTGTCTACAAAACTCGGTGAAATAGAAAAGATGGAGAAGAAAGAAAGGAAAATAGTAAGGAAAATTTGGGAGCTATTCAATCGGTGTGAGGAGAGTTTAGACTTATGCCTGTTGCTCACGGTAAAATTTTCTGTCAAATATATTGTACAATAATTTAATTTTATAAAATTTCTGTTGCTCGCAGTCAAATTCAAGTTCTATAAAATCTTTGATAAAACTTTTCATAAAATAGGACATGTACTATTCCGTAAAATTAATTTTATGAAACGAACCAATCAGCGAAGCTGACATCACGATGATGCTGGCGCAACGTCGTGAGAAGATTGTGAAGCTCGATTGTAAAACAAACACTTCTTTCTAAAATGGCCGGATCCAGGTGGACTAAGGAAGCTGTTAGTGTTTTACTGGACGAATACCAGAAATATCCTTGTTTGTACGAAGTTAAAACGCCGCTTTACCACAAGAGAAATACAAGAAGAGAGGCAGAAAACACAATCGCCGAATTCCTATATGAATGCTGGTCTTCTAACCTCAACTTATTTTCGACCAAGGACAGCAATCCTCTACCTTCTTGTCTTCTTTTGATCTAATCCTGAGTCCAGCATTTCCTGGCATTTCTTTTCTTCCTTTTTACCACTGTACAACATATAATTGCAGCTAAAGCAGCAAGTTTTGCTTTGTTTGTTGGAGCCATACTCTCAAACACTCTGTAAGTTGAACAGACGATTCTTGGTTTAACAGTTTATAGATAGATGGCAGCATATACACATCTTAGTTCAGAAGTGAGTTCATAGATGGCCATCCTGATGCTTCCACGGATTTTATGAAATAATTTTACCGTGAGCATCACAACTTGTGTTCACTAAATTTTTATAAAATTAATTGTACAACGAACTTTACGAAACATTTTACCGTGAGCAGTAGGCATTAGGAGGAATAATGATCTATACAAGGACGAGGAAAATTGAAGGATGTCAGACAAGAACAGAAAGAGGAGAATTAAGTTTCTTGGTCATATAGTGACCAAGCGAGTGTTTAACAAGAGCAAGAATGGCAACCAGTGGATCCTGTGAGTAAGAAAAGATATCACCGAGATTGGAGTTACAGGCGGTATAATACGAGGGCCATTCAAAAAGAAATGAGCTGGAGGTTGTAAAATGAAAACCGCTGAGAGGATCGTAATGCAATTGCATACGGAAGAAGCTGTGTTCCCTATAAGAGTGCTATGGTCCTAAACTCGCCGCTGGAGGGACATGGAGGTAGGTGAAAACATTGGCGGCAGATAGAAGAAGCTGGAGAAATTTCGTCGAGGCCCTATGTTCCACCTCGAATTAAAGGAAATACGTTAGTAAAAAAAAGGAGCACGGGAAGTAACACTCTAACACTCTGCATTCATCTTGATAGTTCTGTTCTTCATCCTTTCATTTTACTGTTTCCTCGTCTCCTGCCTCCAGATGTTATTACCTTTCCTCTTCTCCATTTCCTGGAATCCCTTGAAGTTCTATATCAATTTTCTGAAAATTGTTCTGTCTTATATAAGTGCTATTCATAAAGAAGCGAGTCGAAAGCCATAAAATGAAATTATTTCAAAAGTATTGCCCAGCACTGTTCCCACTGTGACAGAAGGCAGTGAATGGCCGTCTCGTAAAATTCTTGGGGCTACGTTGTGAAACAATTCCGAACATACTCCTTGATGTCGGTGTCACCAGAGCTTTCCTTAGCTCGCCTTGGATTTCGTGGGTGGCGACGACCCTGCATGCTTCCACAGGAGACTTTGTCGTTTTGACTCGGGTTCGGTATGATGGCACCATGTCTCGTCTCCAGCGACCACTAGTGACAGTAACCTATCCCCTTCCTTGGCACAGCGCAGCAGATCTTCGAGAGAGAGAGTCCCATTCGCTATGCTTCCTGTGCTGATTGAATATTGGGCGCACTTTTAGCAAAATTTCAATCTCTTTTTAATGATGGCGTGAGAACATTTCCTACCCTGACTCCGACCTCTGTGGCAAGGTCTCGCCGGTCATTCACAATAAGGGCAACCACCTGCTGGACAACGGAATCGGTAATGCAATGTGGCATTCCAGACCGTGCATCATCCGCCAACGACATCCGGGTAATCCTACGACTACCGTGTGGATTCCAGCTCAAGGACTGCCTTGTGATACCTCTTGTGGTCTTCTCATCTTGTGCTCAATCTATCTCCATTTTCTTATCATTATCTGTTGCTGTGTGTGAGTTCGACTAGTGGGCTCCCATAGATCATTGTTTGAGATGGTGTTTGGCCACCATATTCTCATGATGTACCTCAGACAACGATTTATAAAAGTCTGTAATCTTGTGGTAACCCTGTACTCCTTAGATGGTCGAAATTGAAAAGATTAGAAAAGCCTTTAGTCACTAACTTTTATAAATCTCCATTTAGACAGTGTTTTTGAATTCAGAATTCTATTCTAAATTCAAAAAGTTGCTGACGATCTCGTCACTATGCCTTACTATGTTTCTGTCTGGACCTTAGAAAAGATTTGGTGACATTCCTGGCTTCATTTACTCGATAATTCCAATTATTTTGATTCAGGGGAACGTACTATCATTAGCAGGGTCCGTACTTTGATGGCACGTCATATTGTAACTGCTGCATCATAGGCGTTACTAACTTATATACAGGATGGTCAGAAAAAGCGTGAACCAAGTGTGTGTGGTTTAGAGGGTTGGTCATGATGATAAACAATTTGAAAGAAATAATTAGATATCTCGCATTGCTATCACTTTATCACTTGCTGAAGTAAGCCAATCAGATCACTTCGCGGGCGAATACAAATGGACTTTGCGAGGTGGTGATGCTAAATCTGCACGTGATTGAAGAGCATCAATCGAAGAAACAAAACCTTTGCCATGAGAGGGATTTGAACACGGACCTCCGAGCTGACAGGATCGTGCCACATCAAGTACGTTGCGGTGACACTTATTTCCCGGTAAGCCCGTCTTAAGCCACGAAGCGACGTGATTGGATAAATTCATCAGTATGACCAACCCTCTAAAACACACACACCCGATTCAGGTTGTTTTCGACCACCGTGTATAAATCCTGAATCGTGGCCTCTGAATACAGAAATGCGTACTTTTTAACATTGCAATTCAGACTCTATGGACTGTGTGTTAACAAGCAATCTCTAGTAGATCTCGTTCGTCTGTTGGCTTTGACGTCCTGCCAGTATCTCTTGAGCCCATCAGTCAGTGCTTTTTTTTTCATTCTTCCCATAAAGGCCCTCTCCGTCTTCCGGGTTCTCTTCGCCGTGATTACTCTCCACAATCCTCCTGAAACTATCCCCGTCATTGACTTTAACCTCCGCAATGTGTGTGCTGAGAAATTATGTAATATGAGCATAAAGTTGGATTTCAAGAGCCCAATTTGGGACAGTACTTTTTCAAGGGAAATGTTCGATAAAATCCTAAGTTATTGGAAACAATAAATAACTGATAGGGAATCTGCCGCTTGGGTGACAGGCCTAAATGCAGATCATTGATGACAAGAGGGCGGATTTTGGCATATTTGCATGTTTTGTGTGTTTCAAGATAAAATATGCCCATAAGAAATAAAGGTGATTCATACCATTTGAAATCGAATGGCTAAGTTTTATAGTGCATACGAGGGCTATGCTGAAAGTTTTTCGCAGAGTGTGAGAAAAAAATATTTGCGAAACAACAATTACAACTTTTCAAAATACTCTCCATTAGCACGTATACATTTTTCCGTTCTCTGAAACCACTTAGAAAACTTCAGTCCACGCTTCTTTTGGGATGCCACTTAGTGCACTCTCGTACGCTGCAATGGCCTCTTCGTCTGACGAAAACCGCTGCCCACGTATTTTTCCTTGGTCTTACTGAACAGAAAGGTGCCACATGGGGCAAGGTCAGGTGAATAGGGGGAATGAGGTAACACTCGCACTTTTTCCCTTTCCAAAAAATCCATTGTTCTGCCAGGCGTATGTGCAGATGTATTGTCGTAATGCAGCAGAAGGTGCCCACTCTTGGACTTTGGGTGCTGTGACCTCCAAGTGGCAAGGACTTTGGGAAGATAGTCATTCACATACCATTCAGCATTGACTGAACGACATGTGTCCAAAGTTACAGAGGTGAGATGCCCCATTTTCGTAAAAAAAAAAAAGTTGCCACCATCTTCTTTCCGGAGCTCCGACTTCTTCGAATTTTTGTGGGTGGTTCCTCCCCTGGAAAGCAGCACACAGAAGACTGTCTCTTCGTTTCAGGTTCATAATGTTAGACCCATGTTTCATCACCTGTGACGATATTGTAGGTCTCTTCGGACTGCCCTCCATTGAATTTTTCTAGCATGAAATGACACCAGTCCACTCTCTCCTGCTTTTGGCTTTCTGTCAGGGAATGTGACACCCAACGGGCACATCTCTTGGTAAGGCCTAAATAATCGTGAACGATGGTCTGCCCTGCTCTTGACCCAATATTTAAGCACCCTTCAATGTCAAAAATGTAAGATGTGGATCTGCTTTGATCATTTCCCTCACAGCATCAATGTTTTCTTGAGTCACAGCTGTTGCTGGGCGACCGGGACGAGGTTCATCTTCAATTGACTGCCGACCCCTTAAAAACTCACGAAACCAATTTCCAACTGTGGCTCTAGAAGGGGCAGCTTCACCAAAAACGCGCAGCACAAAAGAATGGCATTCTTCGGGAATTAAATGATTTTTATAATCATAAAACGTCATTGCTCGAAAATCGCGGCACGACAGATCTATCTTGCACGGTGTCTGACTCAGCACTGCCTGTGCTTTCTTCCCTCGCTGTGGAGGAACTACCGCTAGGAGGGGTTGCGCGCGCATGTTCCAATGTCGAAAAACATCGCTTTTTCAAATGAAAATAATCCCATTGTCCTCAGAACTACAGTTTACGACCTGCTAAAAACTTTCGGAATAACCTTCGTATAAATGCATATAACATGCACATATTCTTGACCAATGTGCATATAAAGGTATAATTACAGTTTTATAACATTCTGTGTATAATAGCGTAATAGCGTAAACGAGGCCAAGTCAATGAGTATCTGAAATTTTGCTTTAATTGTCTTTAGCTTGCCTCTATGGTGTTGTGTGGTCACCAGCCGATAGAGGGCACCGCTGTTGCGACGTAAAAATACCCCACCACCACCACCACCGGTTTATGTGGTCTGAGTGTGTACCAGGAGTGGAAATTCATAGACGAGTCACTCATCTGTTATTTAGGATCATATCGCGCACCAGTTCGATATTGGCATCAGTTACGGCTGCAGATGGACGTTACTCATCCTTCACGCTCGTGCGACCCCTTTGGAACTGTTCAGTCCACTGGTAAACACTTCGCTGTGGCAAAACATGGTCGGCGTATTATGTTGAAAGTCTTCTATGAATTTCCACTCCCTTTACACTGTTCTTTCTTGGTGGAAACAGAGAGTGGCGCGACCATCTTCACATCGCAACACTGCAAGCTGTACTTATTTGATAACGCTGAAATTCTGCATCGGAAGCCTTTACACTGAATTGTTCTTGGGAGTAGACACGAGCTTCTGAATGTGTAAGCTTTGTTTTCGACGGCGTTTCGGTATTCGCTTCAGATGTTGGAATCATAGAAAAAAATAACGTTTTACAACACCTGAAGTTTAAAGTTAAAAACTTCATAATTGATCCTTATTGAACTGAGAATCACAATGCTAAAAAGAGGGATGTTCCACCTATTCAATACAATGATAAACTGTTGCACAATTAATGTCATAACATGTTTAATTTGGTTTGGCACCGGTTTCGACACATATCTGTAGCACTCGAGCTCAAGAACATCACACTGCTTACGATCTCTACAAAAATTATCTTCATGGAAAACTGCTACATGAACATCAATTGTTCACTTCTTCAAGAAAGTGTCGTATGTGTTACAGTTATCTTTTAAAGTGTTTTATTATATGTTGATAATTGTATACTTCTTGCCATGTTTTTCTATCGATTGATGATGACATAAATATGCGTGGAAACCGGTCCCAAACCAAATTAAACATTGACATTAATTTGTGCAACAGTTTATCATTGTATTGAATGGGTTGAACATATCTCTTTTTAGCATTAAGAGCTGAAGTGGCAGAGAGGAGAGATCTTTCATCAAAATTTGACAGGGACAAACCTTTCCGCCCTAAAATTATTCTTAATTTAATAGAAGAATTAAAACAAACAGCATGAAAGTAAATAATACCTAAATTTTCTTTGTCCCTATGGTTTTGTCACTAGCAGGACCTAACCAGTCCAGACCAATTGTCTTGTCCAGATCAATAATGTATAGCTCTAACCTGTCTTTACTGTTAATCATTCATATTATTCAGTATCTGTGGATAATGCGCCGACGTTCAGCTTGTTTCTTCAACCTGTTTAGTACATTGCGAACTCACCGGAGCAGCTACTATTTTGGATCTATATTGTGTGTGAATTTCTGTGCTATAGTGTCATATTTAAATGCAACGCTCAATCCAATGTAAATTGTAGTATTAAGGCATCAGAATTATTTAAGGCATGCGTGATTTTTTTATACGAACGTGCTGTATTTACAATGCTTAAGATGATGATAATTGGACCGGTCAATCCACTGTATGTAATAGTGTAAAATTATGAAATACTTAAGGTATGTGTGAATTTGTATACGATGCTGGATTTAGAATGTTAAATTAATAGTGGTGGGGAGGGTGTAATCTGCCCGAAAACAGGTCCGAACCTCCGCAGAGGTGTTCCTGAGACGGAGTTTACGTACGGTAGGGTGGCCAGTTCCTCTCCGCTCCTCCATTCCCTTACCCCCACCAACAGCGCGTGGCAACCCATGCAACTCCTGACCACGCCCAATGTTGCTCAACTTCGAAGATCTCACGGAATCCGGTGTTTCAACACGGCTACGTAATATATTCTTTCCGTGGAATTGCTTGTTGTACTCTTGATGTAGTTTTGTTTTTGTTGTGTAATTATGTCTTTAACTTATTATCGCACTACTGTGATTAATCAGCGCCACCGTATTTCCCAATTGTGATGTATTTGTTAATAATAATAATAATAATAATAATAATAATAATAATAATAATAATAATAATAATAATAATAATAATAATAATAATATACTTTCATTTCTTCGTTGTATGAAGATCATTAACCACTAGAAGTCATGCCAAAAGAAAATGCAGCTAAAAGTATTCTGCAATCGATATTTGGAGAACCAACCTTAACCTATTCTAAACAATTCGGACCAGTATTCTTGTTCAGACTATATCCTAACCAATTCTGACCAGTACTCTTATTCAGACCACATCCTAACCAATTCAGACCAATATTCTTATTCAGACCACATCCTAACCAATTCAGACCAATGCCCTTATTCAGACCATATCCTAACCAATTCAGAGCAATATTCTTGTTCAGACCATATCCTAACCAATTCTGACCAGTACTCTTATTCAGACCACATCCTAACCAATTCAGACCAATATTCTTATTCAGACCATATCCTAACCAATTCAGACCAATATTCTTATTCAGACCGCATCCTAACCAATTCAGAGCAATATTCTTATTCAGACCACATCCTAACCAATTCAGAGCAATATTCTTGTTCAGACCATATCCTAACCAATTCAGACCAATATTCTTATTCAGACCACATCCTAACCAATTCCGACCAGTACTCTTATTCAGACCACATGCTAACCAATTCAGACCAATATTCTTATTCAGACCATATCCTAACAAATTCAGACCAATATTCTTGTTCAGACCATATCCTAACCAATTCAGACCAATATTCTTATTCAGACCACATCCTAACCAATTCAGACCAATATTCTTATTCAGACCACATCCTAACCAGTTCAGACCAGTACTCTTGTTCAGACCATATCCTAACAAATTCAGAGCAATATTCTTGTTCAGACCATATCCTAACAAATTCAGACCAATATTCTTGTTCAGACCATATCCTAACCAATTCAGAGCAATATTCTTGTTCAGACCATATCCTAACAAATTCAGAGCAATATTCTTGTTCAGACCATATCCTAACAAATTCAGACCAATATTCTTGTTCAGACCATATCCTAACAAATTCAGAGCAATATTTTTGTTCAGACCATATACTAACCAATTCAGACCAATATTATTGTTCAGACCATATAGGAAAGAGGAAAGAAAAGTATTTTAAGAGTATAGTATAGTGCATATTCGAGTGCATATATTGCTGTTTTTATTGCATATGAATCTGCACTCTATTGGTGACTGATTAGTTGAGATGAATAGAAACATAGTAAGGCATAGCGACGAGATCGTCAGCAATTTTATGAATTTAGAATAGAATTCTGAATTCAAAAACATTGTCTAAATGGAGATTTATAAAAGTTAGTGACTAAAGGCTTTTCTTATCTTTTCAATTTTGGCCATCTGAGGAGCAAGGGATTAATGCAAGGTTACGGACTTTTATAAATCGTTGTTTGAGGTACATCATGAGAATATGGTGGCCAAACACCATCTCAAACAAAGATCTTTGTGACCGGGCGAGTTGGCCGTGCGCGTAGAGGCGCGCGGCTGTGAGCTTGCATCCGGGAGATAGTAGGTTCGAATCCCACTATCGGCAGCCCTGAAAATGGTTTTCCGTGGTTTCCCATTTTCACACCAGGCAAATGCTGGGGCTGTACCTTAATTAAGGCCACGGCCGCTTCCTTCCAACTCCTAGGCCTTTCCTATCCCATCGTCGCCATAAGACCTATCTGTGTCGGCGCGACGTAAAGCCCCTAGCAAAAAAAAAAATCTTTGTGAGGCCACAAGTCAAACTCACACACAGCAACAGTGCATATTTGAGCGCATATATTGCTGTTCGTATGAATCTTTACTCTATTGATGACTGATTCGCTGAGTCTTTCTTTTTTAAACTTCCAAGATGCTTCCATTTTCTTCAACGGGTACCTTCATTGCTCAATGCGCTGTATGTCTGCTCTAGGATTTGTAATATGGGAAACATGAAAATACAAGCGTTTTCTAATATCTGAAAACAGCATTCACCACCCTAACTAGTTATATCTTCCCCAGCCTATAAAGAGATGCTATCGGATCCTTGTCATTGTATCTGTCTCGAGACTGAAGCCGCTCATCTCCGACTGCCACTTTGACAAACAGGTTGCTTAAGAATTAACCAACAGCACACACACTCCCTCTGCAGTGTATTGTATGGCTGCATACAATACGGGGAAGGCCTGCCAAGCCCAATGGCCGCGCTCTATTGTACCGAGCTGGTTCAACTTGAAATTGCCAAGGAGTTTACAATGATTCCTACATACACCGTCTGCGTTATGAATTGATATTCTCCTTGGATTTGACAACGTGGTCCTGCCTGTGGCAGGCTTTGTACGGACCGAGGAGAAACCAAATGTCACACTCACGCTCACACATACACACACTCACGAGAATCCATTACGGAGCAAAGCGCAGGTATCCGTCAACTTGGACAGGTTATTTACCTGTGTATAGAGAGTGACGGCTCAAACATAAGAGGTAATAATACGCGCCACATCTTAACTACGATGAATTCTTCTGAAACTGAGACCATTAACGCTCTCTAGATAGCAGCAGATAGCAGGCAATGCTGTGGGGGTTGAAATTTATTTACAAGGGATGTTCAAAAAGTTAATCAGATGTTGGTATGATCTTTCTGAATGATTTTATTTTATTTTCAAATCACTTAGTATTTGCTGATCACACTGCTATCTTATCCAATGTCAGACAGGAAGTAATCCAGCCTGTAGTAAAACTCCATGAAATAGCAAACAAAATAGGGCTACAAATTTCTTATAAAAATATGAAGTATATGGAAGGGACTTAGTCAGGTTTCAACAGTCAACCGCTTATCATCAAATATGGAAATACCGCTCAAATATAAAAATTTAAGTATCTGGGTGAAATTATTGAACCAGCAGGGTTAAATGAGGAAGCTAACAAAGAACTGAAAACTTCAAAGAGCAACGAAATTACTTGGGAAAAATAAAAAAAATTAAAATGGACAAAATATCTCAGAAGGCTAAATTTGTCCAAATTTTAAAGATTATTATTATTATTATTATTATTATTATTATTATTATTATTATTATTATTATTATTATTATTATTACCTGCCAAATAGTGTAGGGGTAGCGTGCCTGCCTCTTACCCGGAGGCCCCGAGTTCGATTCTCGGCCAGATCAAGAAGTTTTACCTGGACCTGAGAGCTGGTTCGAGGTCCACTCAGCCAACGGGATTAGAATTGAGGAGCTATCTGACGGTGAGAAAGCGATCCTGGTCTAAAGAGCTAAGAATAACAACCGAGAGGATTCGTCGTGCTGACCACACGACATCTCGTAATCTGCAGGCCTTCGGGCTGGGCAGCGGTCGGTTGGTAGGCCAAGGCCCTTCAAGGGCTGTAGTCCCATGGGGTATTATTATTATTATTATTATTATTATTATTATTATTATTATTATTATTATTATTATTATTATTATTATTATTATTATTATTAAAAGTAGCTTAACGTCTAAGCTATCATCCCCCAATGGTAAAAGGTGAAACACAATGAAATGATAGGCTATAATTTAAAATTGACCCACTGAATAGGATTTTTTAAATGATAATGATCACGAAAATGATTATAAATTCCAAATAGTTATTGGGTGTTCACAATGCCGTATTTTCTATAAAATGATTAAAACATAAATTAAAATTTACTAAAATAGAGCAATAACTTAAAAGTGCACTATGTCTTCTGGTATGGGCTAGAATAAAATTGTTACTTTCTTTGCCCTGTCCCAGTCTTATACTTAGCTTTGACAATATGAAAGTGGCTGAGGTATGAGTGACGCTAGTAATGCCATTCCTTATGGTGCCAGTCCCTGCTATGAATGGTGTGAAAATGTTGCTCATAGGGTCGGTTGGTGCACGCATTTCAGTGGGCTTGGCAGACTGATGTGCAATAGCAACGTCTGGCTCAGTGAGGAAAGCAAAGGGAAACTACCTCACTCCTCATTTCCCTAGTACGCCTCTTTAGTGACACCTAGGCCATCTATGACAGCTAATGGTGAACCTGTTGAAGATACAACCAGTCTCCCGGCTGAATACCCAACATACATGTAAGATAATGTATATTATTCAAGTTAATCGCTAAAAATATATGAAAACAAGGAACCGTTTATATTCCAAGACATAATATTGTTACAGTACTGCGTCTTATTGCAAAGCCATTGAGGGTCAGTTTTTTAAATAACGGATTATACATACACACAACTTTTAGAGATACGTCGAAGTAATATTTATGGAATATGTATTAAGCTAATGTTATATTTTAATTATTTGCTGCAACACTTTGCCCATTGGAGTATCTATGGTATTTTATTATAATAATAATAATAATAATAATAATAATAATAATAATAATAATAATAATAATAATAATATTAATAATAATAATAATAATAATATTTGTGTACGTATTACTAATATCTTTTACGATTTTGGGGGATGCCGAGCTGCCGGAATTTAGTCCCGCGAGAGTTCTTTCAAGTGTCGCTAAATCAACGGTACGAGGCTGATGTATTTGAGCACCTTCAAATACGACCGCACTGAGCCAGGATCGAACCCGCCAATTCGGCCTCAGAAAGCCAGCGCCTTAACCGTCTAAACCACTCAGCCCGGTTATTTTGTATTAATAATTGAACAACTTTCGATTTCGCGGAAGGAGAATCAGAGTTGGCTCCGAGATTTAACGTGAAATACAGAAGAGGTGGATTTGCTTTACGATTTCTGATAAGTCAAACCCCTAATGTTTATGCAAAACTCATAGGATAACTGTTGTGCAGCATAAACTATACTTATCACTCGTTTCAATATGTTTGCATTTCTAACTTATTTTTATTTATATATTTATTTATTTATTTACTTATTTAATCCGATTATCCTCCAGGGTTGTTTTTCCGGTACTCTGAAGGGCAGTGTCCTGGAGCGTGAGACATTTGGTCGGGGATACAACTAGGGAGGAGTAGCAGTACCTCGCCCAGCTGGCCTATCTTGCTATGCTTAACAGAGGCCTTGTGGGGGTCGGAAAATTGGAAAGAAGCGACAGTGTCCGTGGCTCGAAGTTAGGTACCATTTCCTGGAGGAGAAGTGGGAAACCACGGAAAACCACTTACAGGATGAATGAGGAGGGAAGCGAACCCCCCTCTATTCCGTTGATCTCCCAACGATGAGTGGTCCCCGTCCCAGTCTTCGTACCACGTTTTAACAATTTCGTGGCAGAGTCGAGAATCGAACCTCCCGAGGTGGCAGCTAATCACACTAAATCTGGGCTCTATTTATAAGAATATTGATTAGGATTTATTCCTTTCTTGTGAGTGGATATTTTGATGACTTGTTTAAGTTGACTTTATTGGCTTTTATATTTATTTGAGTTCTTGTAACCTAACTATGGTTTCGGTATGACAAATTGATGTACTTAGCATGTAGAGATTATTTACCGTTGTTGTTAACTTTTTATTCTTTTTAGGGTTGGGGATATATATGTTCTCTCTACTTTTCAACGTATTTAAATTTAGTAAAGCTAATAGAACATTTAAACTTCTGTCTTATGTTTTCATCCCATTCAATCCAATTTCCTATAAATCGAATGTCTTGGGAATTCTTCATATTATGAATTAAAGAACCAGCACGTGTAAAAAAAGCCTTAAATATTAGGGGTTTTCATATTTTTTCTCCTTATTTAGTTCATTTTATTTATTAAATTTAATAGAAGATTTAAACTTCTGTCTGATGTTTTCAAAACGCTTTCATAATCATAATATCTAATTTACAATTAACGTAAAGGTAATAGGATATAATTGTTATAACCACAATAACCTAATATTATCTCCCTAGTTGGTGGTGATCCGTGATTGATTTCATCATAAACAGTTACGGACAGCTACATGGGCTAGTTACTAATAAAGAAGAAAGTGTAGCATTCTTTCCCGTCATTTTAGTTACAGGACTTAATCTGTATTGGCCACGACTAACGGCGATGCGATGTTATTTCGTTACCTGCTCGGCAATAAAACCACCTGTGTACGAACATGATAATGAAGAAGTAATGCGGAAAGTTTTGGGGGATTGCTTTGTGAGTGAGGACACTTGGAGCTTAAAGGCGCTCATCAGCAAGCAATATTAGCTTCAAAACAAACAACGCCGTCGTGCATGAGGAACAAATTTTATTAAAAGAGTGGCCATAATAAAAAGCAGTCTCCGCCAGGGACATTTCATTCACTGGGATGGGATGATGGATATTACAGCGTCTCGAAATATACTTGCCAGCTACTCTAAGAGTACCATTAGTCTGAAGTTCGATTCCAGGATGGCGCTTCCTTACCAGGCGGGTATATATATATATATATATGAAGGAGATAAAATAATTTTAAAATGATGCGTAGCAATACCTCAAGTAATGGAAAGGAAAGATTCTCCCTTTATGCTTGCCAAGGACTTACAACCCATCCGTAGAAATGTAGAAGAATTAAAAGCGAGACTCTGTAAATCAGTGAAATGAGACAATTTGCTATCCTCTTATAGCTCGGGAAAGTTTTTTATTGTAGAGTTCGCACCATGTCCAGACAAAAATCTGCCAGTAAAAATAAGTGAACCTCGATTTTTCATTTTCTTGGCGTGTGCAGAATGCAAGAGTTCTGTCCCCGACGTGATTATAGACCAATGGTCTCGTGACGTGATAAAAGAATGCCTGTGGGCCACTGCATGGCTTTCAGCGGGAGGATTTGCTTGCCTTCAGACCAATAATCGTGTCCAGACTATATTCTAACCTATCCAGACCAATTTTTTGTCCAGATCCTACCAATCCGGACCAATATCCTAACCTATCTATTGGAGGGTTTTGCCCAAAATATCCCAACCAGTCCAGACCATATTCGAACCAACCCAGATCAATATTCTTGTCCAGACCATATCCTAATCTATCCAGACCAGTCTTCTTGTTCAGACCATATCCTAAACAATCCAGGCCAGTATTCTTGTTCAGACCATATCCTAACCAATTCTGATTAGTACTCTTATTCAGACCACATCCTAACCAATTCAGATCAATATTCTTATTCAGACCATATCCTAACCAATCCACACCAGTATTCTTGTTCAGACCATATCCTAAACAATCCATACCAGTATTCTTGTTCAGACCATATTCTAACGACCATATCCTAATCAATTCAGATCAGTATTCCTGTTCAGACCATATCCTAATAAATCCAGGCCAATATTCTTGTTCAGACCATAACCTAACCTATTCAGAACAATATTATTTTTCAGACTATATACTAACCAATCCAGACCAATATTCTTATCCAGACCATATCGTAACCAATCCCGACCAATATTCTTGTTCAGACCATACCCTAACCTATTCAGACCAATATTCTTGTTCACACCATATCCTAACCAATTCAGAGCAATTTTCTTGTTCAGACCATATCGTAACTAATTCAGACCAATATTCTTGTTCAGACCATAACCTAACCAATTCAGACCAATATTCTTGTTGACACCAAATCCCAACCAATTCAGGCCAAGATTTTGTTCAGACCATATCCTAACCAATCCAGGCCAATATTATTGTTCAGACCATATCCTAACCTATTCAGACCAATATTATTTTTCAGACTATATCCTAACCAATCCACACCAATATTCTAACCTATCCAGACAAGAAAAATCTATCTTCTTAATATTCTCCGACGTCGGTAGCCTTATATATTAGTAGTAACGTCGTCCGAGCCATTTTTTCGCCCCGTCGGGTAGGAAAGCTTTACCGTTCCCAGTTTGCCTCGAATTAAACCCAGCAAAATCTACAGTACCTTGCCACATTATTATAATCATTATCAAAAATACTTCACTTGTTATAGAGGTGATTTTCTGAAGAGAACACAACTCCCAATACGATGATTTCTTGAATTTCGCTGTTTGTCAATATCTATTTTAACTCTTTCCTCAGTTGGATAAACCAAGTGGCAGAGACGTTGTATGTTGAGTATTGAGGTCGAGCCTCACCGTCAGCTGTCATAAGTACCCTAAGTGTCACTCAAGAGGCATAACGGAGAAATGAAGTACGAGGTAGTTTCCCGTTGCTATCCTCGCACAAATCACTCTGCAAATCCCACTGAAATAAATACACTAAACGATCCTGTGATCGATATGTTCACGCCATTTAGAAAAGCGACTGACTGCATAAGGAATGGCACTGCTAATATCGCGCATACCTCAGGCAGTAACTTATGGTCAAAGAATGATGAGACTCAGACGCGTCAACTGAAAAAATGGTCAACCATACACCAGTGGGATCCGAACCTAAAACTTTCCAATGTCGCGTCGGATGCTCTTACCAGTTCAGTTATGGCGGCCCAATGACAAAGTTATCCGACATTTTCTTTGCTTCATAATCAACAGGAGTCGACTTTACATGTCGCCAAAGATAAACGTCCAGGGGGATCAATTCAGGGGAGTGTGGTGGCCAAAAGGTTGGCCCACTTCTACCCATCCACAATCCACAATCCACGATAATAATCATTAAGGTTCGTGCAGATAGAAAGACTGTGAAATGTGCGGAAGCAAACTAATTTCGCTGGTAGGAAATGTCGCTTAGCCCACTCTTTCGTAATGTAGCGAGAGCAACATAATTTATAGTTGTTATATTGTAATGTGCAGTTCCCCTAACATTTATGCAAATATCATAGCAGAACTGTCTTACAGGTAAGAGTATATTTGTTACTCGCTTCAGTAAAATTGCATTTCATTGTACTAATACCTGAACATTTGGGTTCTAACCATCAGACATGTGACATACTTGGACCACTTCTTATACCCAAACATAGATACCGATACTCGAAGTATGGAGTTTCCAGTTTTCCCAACACTTGATGGCGAAAATTAGCTAAAACTGATTGCTAAAAAGCCCAAAAATGCTGAACATATGGTGTAGCTTGCAAATAGTCACTATACACCTAACAATAATATATTCGTACATGAGCACCCTCATTCCTCTCCAACTGCACCCCTTCCAGGAGGACTTGTGGCATCCGTTTATTCTTCTGATGACGTGTAAGCTGAACTTGTTTAAACAAATCGAAGAACTTCCCACGGGACGTCATACGAAAAATAACAATTTTCCGCACGGCTTCGTCCAAACCTTACGCTTTTGATCCTTAATACTTTAAACGATGCTAACCTGACTGAAAACACACCCGAATTGTGTATTTGATTGAGGAAAAGTTAGGGCGGAGAAAGGAAACGAAACCAATTCTAAATAGGGACTGCCTATTGCTGCATCTTTATACTGATAAAATTCCAACCAGAATTCATTCGTGGAGGGCCTATTATTATAATCCTCCATTGATTTTTCGTTTTGTCAACATTCATTTCAAATCCTGCAGCGGTTTAATTGTTTTAAGCCTTCATACGCAGTGGTGATATTTTCCGGAGGACACGAAGATTTTAAATTTTTTAAACTAGTTTTTTTTTGTAAAATTTACATACTTAAATTCTCCTTGGTTTTGTAAAATAAATTGGATTTCTCATTTCATTCTCGACTGAATGCCGACAAGGGAATCGAACATACGAGAAAAGTCTATTCATCAAACAAGTGTCCATGCAGATCGGATCACGTAGCTTCCATTCGGGAGATAGTGGGTTCAAACCGCATTGCCAGCAGCCCTCAGGATGGTTTTCCGTGGTTTCCCATTTCCACACGAGGTAAATGGTGGGGCTGTACCTAAATTAAGAGCACGGTCGCTTCCTTAACGCTCCTAGCCCTTTCCTGTGCTTTCGTCGCCATAAACCACATTGTAAACAAAAAGTACTAGAACTTGAATAATTTAAGGAGAGGAAGATCTTGAAGATGATACTAGGAACCTTAAGAGAGTAGGATCTGGCACAACAACGAGCTGTACGAACATGAGTAAAAGACGACAGACCTCGTAAAGGCACAGGACCCGCTCGAAACCCTGCAGGCAAACCAACAGCATCCTCACAGTGACAAGTAGGAGAAAGGCTTCCAAGACCAAGTAAAATCAGACCTAGAGGAACTACATATCCCATTAGAGACCACAGAGAACCGATCTCAGTACCAACAGGCCATCCTACAGGCGGTCTTCCCACTGTCCCTCACAAGCAAAAAGAGTCCAGGGACCACCAGAGCTAAGTGGAGGGATACGAGGAAGCAAGCACACAGCCAGAAAATGAAGGCCTACTGGGCCAAGAAAAAGCAGAAGACCATAGCTAAGTGTTAAGACGAGCGCCGTAGTCCATAGATAGCCAAACCGAACCGAAAAAGTAAATCGAGTTAGAATTTTTGGTCGTTCTATAAGAGTCAGGTACGTTCAATTGCTTTAATTAAACAATTCTTTCAGAAGATGCCTAAACTAGAAATATTAAAACATGTAACTCCACTGAAAATATCGATAAAAAACGCCCGAATTAAATATGGTTAGAAGAGACCTTCAGGTGGGGTTAATACCAATAATTCAGGTATAATTTTGGAATGCCCAAAACTCGTCTGGTATTATTTTGAGGCGTTTATCCACATTTTCTGGAGCAGCCTGTATAAAGGTATTTGATTAGAATAGTTAAAATTTTTATGGTCGCTTGAGATTGTGGGGGGGGGGTTCCCTGCCATCAATTTGCACCTGAAATATAGGTAATTCAGTCTGTCAGTCACAGGCGCAACCTGTTGAAAAACTTGACATCTCTTATTAAGGCTGATCTCTGCTGCCTTTTTTTATTACGCTTCATTTTCTTTTTGTTTTGAAAGCAAGCACTCTTCTGCTCCTCTCTTATACGGAAAAAAACGAAGGGGTCTCACACATTCGCACAAACAAAAGTCCCTATCCAACCCTTAACCAACCAAAAGCTCTTGAAAAAAAAAGTCATCTTTCCCCCTCTCAGTTAAAATTCTCTCACACAGATTTTTTGTTTTCCTTTTTTTTATACAAGCACCGCTGTGATGGTTCTTCTTCCTCTTTTTTCTCTCTTTGTTATCTCCACAGCCCCCCGTTCTCTCTTCCACTTGACACTTACCTCATTCAAATCTCCGCAGGAGGCCAAGCAAGGCGCACACCACGCACACAAATATTTAGACAGCTTTTTTTCACCTGACTTTTGCGGTCCCCTCATTAACACGAGCTTGTAATGAAGCTGTGTGCTATCTAAACTACCGCCACACAAAAAGAAGAGGGGAAGAAAAAAGAATAATAATATTAAAACAGAGGAAGAGAAGTGTATTATACTTCCACATGTGCGCTTCGGGATTGTTAGCTAATTACGTGAAATAAAACCGCTGTTAGTCTAATGACTTGATCTAAACATTCACATTTGTAGCCTTGTCTCTTGTTCTTTATTTTCGCTGACAGAGAAGAGAACGCTACCCATAATAACAGCTTGTAGAATTAAACAAACAATATTTCGTGCCTTATTCATGTTATGTTTTAATTATTAATGATTTAACATTCACGTAATTACTGTAATCATTTTTCTTCTGAACTATGAGGTATCTCCCTTGTTTCCATACTCAAATGAGTATGCCAAATGACACCCTACCCTACTGTAATTTCTTTCCACACTGGTTTATTCCAAATCGTCTCTGATTTCTTGAATTTCGATTTACATTCATGTAAACACGGGTAGCCAGAGAGGTTATGAACCAGAGAACACCGAACGTAACTGTGTTGGTTTCTCCGCTAGATAGCAGAACTATGGTTCCGTACCCATCTACGGTAAAAATGGCATTTCTGCATTCCCAGTTCAAGTAATCTATCGCCAACGCTATGTTGTCAAATGTATAGGATGACCAATTTCCTACATATAAATACAGCATGCATTATACACAGTTCAAAAAATTAGAGGAACATGTCTTGTAACGTCTGGCATGTGAACGTTAATTTGGTAGATGGGGTTCCAATGGTCGTACAGCATACCTTGAGACCTTAGCTACTCAGGGTACGTCAAATCGAAGTTATACTCCATCTTTAGGTGTAGCCATGCATTAAACTGTCAGCTGAACCCTCAAAACAAAGTGAATAACGGTGCGTCCCTGTGTTGTTGTGAGGCACACAGACTACTGCATACCTTGAGACCTTAGCTACTCAGGGTACGTCAAATCGAAGTTATACTCCATCTTTAGGTGTAGGCATGCATTAAAATGTCAACTGAACCCTCAAAACAAAGTGAATAACGGTGCGTCCCTGTGTTGTTGTGAGGCACACAGACTACTGCGGTCATTTGAGCACGTTGTACGTCACCCAGCACATCTAATGAGACATCTTAACGAGGTTCAAAGCGCAAAGGCTATTACTTTGATCCAGAAAGGATGGACTTTTAGTCGTCTTGCCATGGATCTCAATATCTCTCCGTCAGTTAT
Organism: Anabrus simplex; assembly: GCF_040414725.1. NCBI lineage: Eukaryota > Metazoa > Arthropoda > Insecta > Orthoptera > Tettigoniidae > Anabrus > Anabrus simplex. The sequence continues at coordinate 62,362,899 of NC_090277.1, forward strand.
TTACCGCTCGTGGAATCGCTACAATAAGACAGTCCAGTTCGCAAGGAGGGTTGGACAAGATCGTAGACGCAAGACCGATATCTGACCATCTGTGCATTGCGGCGTCGATCAGCAACTGCCAGAGAACTGCAACACCACCTCAGGAGGGTAACTGGAGTCACCGTGTCTGACCACACAGTAAGGAACAGGTTAAGAGAAGTGTCCTTACGACCCAGACGTCCTGTTTGAGTGCCCTGTTTAACGCAGCAACATCGCGCAGCTCGCCTTCTGTTTGCCCGTACTCACGTCAACTGTCAACTTCAACAGTGGGGACCTGTGTTGTTCACAGACGAGTCCAGATTTCCTCTGACACAGCGTGATGGGCGTCAACGTTTATGGAGACCCCTTGGTGAGCAGCACATACCAGGAATGCGACCGATTCGGACATGGTTCTGTGATGGTGTGGGGTGGCATCAGTATTGATGGCCGTACGGATCTTGTCGTCATCCGTGGCAATCTTATCGCTGCGGGGTACATCGAGCAGATACTGCTAAAGCATGTGTTGGTTGCTGCATACGGTGTTGCCCCTGAATTCGTACTCATACGCGATAATACCAGGGCTCATGTAGCACGCATCACCAGAGCTCTCTTGCGAGAACTGGACATTCAAGAGATGGAATGGCGAGCAGCGAGTCCCGACCTTAATCCCATAAAGCATGTGTGGGATAGGCTTGACAGAAGTGTTCGTGGGCGTCCCGTTCCACCACAGACTCTCCAAGACCTCGAACAGATTATCATTGAAGAATGGGACCTGATACCGCAACGCGACCTCTGTCGACTTATATGGAGCGTGCCACGTAGGTGCCAAGGTGTGATAAATGCTCGTGGAGAACATACACAATACTGAAGCTCTCTAACTGTGATGAAAATCCACCCTGGATGACTTTTATCACTTTGTTTTCGCCCCTATTTCGACATTTCCGTTTGTGTTCTGAAATTGAACACGTACCCATCGATGTTCTTTAGTATACTTCAACGGTAAATAATAAAGGCTTAGTTGGTAACATACCTGGGTGAAGTATTGCTTTGTGAAGCATAGCATACGTTCAAAACATTTTCCCCTAAGTTTTTGAACTGTGTAGTATATCATAAATTTCGTGTTATTTTCATTAATGCGCCAACGGCCGTAGCCGTGTTGAAACACCGGATCCCGTTAGATCTCCGAAGTTAAGCAACATTGGGCGTGGTCAGAAGTTGTATAGGTTGCCACGCGCTGTTGGTGGGGGTAAGGGAATGGAGGAGCGGAAAGGAACTGGCCACCCTACCGCACGTAAACTCCGGCTCAGGAACACCTCTGCGGAGGTTCGGACCTGCCTTCAGGCAGAATAACCCGTACCTTATGCCAACGGCCGTAGCCGTGTTGAAACATCGGATCCCGTGAGATCACCGAAGTTAAGCAACATTGGGCGTGGTCAGGAGTTGGATGGGTTGCCACGCGCTGTTGGTGGGGGGTAAGGGAATGGAGGAGTGGAAAGGAACTGACCACCCTACCGCACGTAAACTCCGGCTCAGGAACACCTCTGCGGAGGTTCGGACCCGCCTTCGGGCAGAATAAACCTTACCTTCATTAGTGCAGGGCTGGAGGACCAAGTTTACAACTCTGGTAGCTTAGTGGACGGATCAATGCTTCAACCAGCGTTAATTTCGACGTTGTATTACCACATAACTCCATACACATACCTCTTATATCTTACTTAGCAACATGATCACAATAATACAATGGACCGTCACTCTATTAGTTAAACATGCATGATCTGCGTAACGACGCTTCACAATTATAATAATTAAATATTAATTAAAAATAAGTAAATTCACCATAGTTTGAAATAAAAAATCGCACTTACCTAGACCGTTACCTAAGCAACTATTATACCACGAAATTAACATCTTTCCAAACTGATAAATGTACGAGAAAGTAAAACTTCACGTTACAGTTGTTACTATCCAGAAACTTATTAGAAATCGTCACTGAATTCTCGAACTAATATAAACACGGATAGTCTGACAATCGTTAATCATTCTGCAATTATATTTCTTGCATAACTTAGCTTCATATTTTCCTCAGGTTCTTCCTTCATTCTCCATTCTCTGCCTCTTCACAGACACGTGGAAGAAGAACTTCCTTGTTGAAGAACGTGAAAACATTGTTCAAGTTGGGAAAACCCTTTCAGACCGAGTACGCACAATTGTGCCGGTTCGTATTTTAGTTATCCCTGACCGTATTTCGGCGCTACACCGGACTGCAGTGATTGTGCAGGACACGTGGCGTGTATTTCAATTGATTTTAGTATGCGCTTGACCGCCAGGGCGAAGGAAGAAGAGTTTAAAAAGCACAGTTGATCGGCGAGATGGCAGGAAGCAGTAGTGCCGAAAGTAAGTATTTATTTACTGCGTTTATATTAATCTAGAAGCTTTACTGAATACCGGAATATATTCAATGAAGTGTGTACTTTGGTTAGTGAACGTAAATTTTGAAGCTACACCATCGTACGTGATACAACGAGGTTTTGAATTTTGATACGCACAATTGTGTGGGTCCTGTTTTTCGGATGTTAGTTTTTATTTTGTAAAATAAACTATTAATATGTGTATTGAGGAACATTTTAGTCAGTTCTTGACGTACAAACAAAAATTCACACCTCCAGATTTCTTTCAGGTCTGAAAGGGTTATACTGTAGTTCAGTTACAGAAAAAGGATGTGTTACCATCCTGATCGTCAAGATCTGAAACATAAGCACCCCGAGAAACAGAACATAGCCTAAACCCAATTTCCTTCTTATTACGGCCAAGGTAATCAGTAGACCCGTAAATTTTGAGCAGTAATAGGTCAAAATAAAAAAACTAATTTGGTTATTAAGAATTGTTGGCTACCCCGTTCTTCCATTATGTAGCGAGAGTATAATAAATTCTAGGGATTTTGACGGGTCATACCCCTAATGTTTATGCAAAACTCATAGCATAACCGTTATGCAGGATAGTCTACACGTTGTATCCACTCCAGTTCAAATTGTAACCTAATACTGCCCAAAAATTCGGGTTATGAATCAAAGCTTGTAATAGAGAGCTAACTGTATTTCTTATTACGAAACTCAAGATTTAATTACGTTTGCTAATACAGTGGCCTTTGTCTCTAACCTCAATGTTTTCGTTGAGAATTCAACATTTCAAACTCGGTGTTCTGTTGAAAAGAAGGCCAGATCACAGCGGTTAGTGGAAGTTTCAAACAATATATTATAACATCGTTAGTCCATTTCGACGCACGGATCTTTGCTTGTTGTTTTCAGAAAGATGTATATAAAATGTTCTACAACAAGTGCATTTCTGGTGATGTCAGCATTTTCGCCGCTGCGTTGCTTTTAAAACATGACTGACTACACGGTGAGAGATGTACTTGCAGGGCTAACAAGCGCCATGCACCATCAGCCTCATTAGCAATGCAGCTTGTTCGTCCAGGCTTCTTCACGAAGAACACTGCACTGCAACATCCAGGACATATTAAAAAACCACGTAACATGGTCCTACATCTCAACATAAAAGGTGCACAGCGTATTTTTTTACCCTGAAATTTGCATAATAACTGTTCATTTTTTCCTGACTGCTACTCTGAAGTTAACCAAAAACCTGTTTCATCAAGCCTTGTCTATCAGGATACTAGAAGTTATCCTGAATCTTTCAGGGTCGCATTCAGGATTTATGACGCATGGTGCAGATTTTTAAATGGTGTCCCACCCCCCTTCTTACTCGTGCGATGATGTCACCTTGGAAGCAGCATCCAATCTATCCTTCAGTCACCCATGATCGGAGCCCGAATTCTTACCTAGTAATAGGTCAGAATGCAAAGTTAATAGAGTATAGTCTATACTGCACAATGGTTACGCAATGACGCTTGCATAAACAATAGGGGGACAGTCAGTTAGAACCCCTAGGTTTTATGTTACTCTCACTAGATGACGGAAGAACGGGCTAATCTCATGATGTGAGACTGCTTTGATCACCCCTTGAGAAAGTGAATTAGGCACATGTTATACAGCCAGATGCCCTTCCTCCCACTAGCCTCCATACAGAGGATATGGGGAGGCTGAAATACACCGTAAGTCACACACATACTCACAAGCACCTAGACACCAAGCGCAAGAAATTCTACCATTCGAAAACAATTCCCTTGAACCAGCCAGGAATCGAATCCGGGACCTTTGTGTCCCAAGTCCAGCACACTAAGTAGAGACGTACCTCTCCTATTCCTCTAGCATATGAGGCAAACACTAACTTGAGTCTGGTTCAAGAAAGAAAGGATTTCTGAATATGAATTTTAAGAAGAGAGCGGCCGTAGCCGGTTAAGAATGTACTCTTCTAGCATTTACCAAAAGATGAAATGGAAAACAACGGAAAACCCTTTCAAATATGGCCGATAGTGAGTTTCAAATCCACGCCATCTCTGGAGTACGAATTAGTACCTGCGGCCCTACCTCTAAATAAATCCACAGGGTTGGATATAATAATAATAATAATAATAATAATAATAATAATAATAATAATAATAATAATAATAATAATAAGAACCACTCGTAAATGTTACCTTGATGTGTCTCTTATTCCTGTTGTCTATATAGTAGTTAATACATTCATGCGTGCATTCTAATGCTTCAAATACCATGGCAAATTAAATTAGCTTCGTAAGTAGTAATTAGCCTGTGTTGTTCTTTGTGTCATCAGTCCATAGACTGGTCTGATGCAGCTCTCCATGACACCTGCCCTGTGCTAAACTTTTCATTTCCACATAACTATTGTATCCTACATGTGCTGTAATCTGCTTGTCATATTCATACCTTGATATACCCTTGCCGGTTTTACTGCCTATACTCTCCTCAAAAATTAACTAAGCAAGTCTGGGTCCCTTAAGATTTATCCCGTCATTATGTCCCCACTTTCGGTCAAATTCTGCCAGATCGTTCTCCTGTGACCAGTTCGATTCAATATCACTTCATTCGTGATTTGATCTCCACTTCAAGTTTTTAGTATTGTTCTGTAACATCACATTTCAAAAGCTTATATTCTCTTTCGTTTTGAGCTAGTTAAATTCCATGTTTTATTTTCATACAATACCACGCTCCAGGGGGAAGCCTTCAAAACATATTACTAATACCTATATCAGTTTTTGAAGTGAGCAAATTTCTTTTCTTAAGAACGTCCTTCCTTGCGGGTGCTAGTCTGCATTTCATGTCCTTATTTCTCCCCTTGTTAACTATATTACTTCCTTTGGGGGGGGGATGTAATCGGAAATGCAAGATTTTCCTTTAAAAAAATGACTACAGCCATAGTTTTTAGTTAAAGGCATGAAATGCTGTGTGTAGATAGCTAACTAAGTGTAATAAATGAAAAAATATAAAATTAGAGACCTGGATGTAAGGCATACACATAAATATAATAAGACATTCAACAGCTATGCCACCGAGCTCGATAGCTGCAGTCGCTTAAGTGCGGCCAGTATCCAGTATTCGGGAGATAGTAGGTTCGAACCCCACTATCGGCAGCCCTGAAAATGGTTTTCCGTGGTTTCCCATTTTCACACCAGGCAAATGCTGGGGCTGTACCTTAATTAAGGCCACGGCCGCTTCCTTCCCACTCCTAGCCCTTCTCTGTCCCATCGTCGCCATAAGACCTATCTGTGTCGGTGCGACGTAAAACAACTGGCAAAAAAAAAAACAGCTATGCCTTTTTTGCATGAAAGCCATAGTAGGAATTCTAATGATACAATCACTTTGAAATTTTCACTGTACTGAACTAAAATAAATTACATATGCATATTAGTTTTTTACTTAACAAATCTTCAACTTATTGGTGCAGAAATAAGACATATCACATCACATAAAACCCCATAAATAAAAATGAAATAAGTAATCTAGTTCCCTATATTCCACAATGTGTAATGAACAACTTCTCAAAAAATCAAAGCTCTGTGATTTATAGTTTTTGAGAAAAGGCTTCAGCTTCTACAAAAAAATGTATATTAGAGAAAATTACATGTAAACCTTTGACTACCACATTCAAATATGAAAAATGCAAATATGAAATATATTTTTAATAAACTTCGATGCCTCCTATAAACATAAAATGTTTACACAATGTAAAGTAAACTATGTAGATTACAAATAATACGTTTCCAAAAAAAATTGATTTTTGACACAAAGACTTCATTTCCTAATCTAATATTTCCTGCATCTCCTGTCTTCTTTCGACTGCACTCCATTACTTTTGTTTTCGATTTGTATATTTTTACTACTTCTCCAAGATTCTGTCCATACCATTCAGCAATTTCTCCAGTTATTCTGCCTGTATTAGGCTGTATTCACAACGGTGGTACAAAATGTGAGCAGATCTGTATTTTATCGACAGATTATTAAAATTCCGATCGCACTAAACTCACATCTGGATTTAATTTAAAATTTCTACCTTCTTTGTGCACCTGAGCATCTCTGTAGTTATAAGGACTAAACTGGATTCACTCTGCAAAGCGATTAAAAAAACCTCGAGTTACGTAGGTAAATAATGGACTCAGTCTTAGAGGGTAAGAAAAGTAGAGGGAGAGTAAGGTGACGATGCTTATTGTATGGGACAAAACGAGGCCACAGTGATATTTACAACAATAGAGTATTGTGGAAGCGTTCAGTTAATTGACAGAGGCTTGCAGACTAAACGCTAAGAGATAAAACAGTATATAAAGAAGATACGGGGTGAGCAAAATATAATTGGGCCGGAAAATATTTACAATAGGACTGACGCTGGATTCACCCTTGTTACTGAACATGACAGAAGATGCTGGAAATGGCTCAGCTGAAAAAATGAAAAACCGACGATCCGAAAGTCTTGACTTCATTTCACTTACAAACCAACGGTAGAACTTTACTCACGAGGGTTCGTCTGGACGCTTTAACGCATGCACAGCAGTAAATTTGTAAGCACACGTATGCAGGTCCATTTTGACCCCGCCACCTAACACGTTGTTGAGATTCCGTTGACCTCGTTCCAGGTTTCCCTTCACTTGAGCATTGTTTTCAGGTGTTCGAACACTTTTCGGATTGTTACTGTTTTTTATTTGCTGCACAGCCCGTTTCACCCAATTTTGTTGGATAGATAGATAGATAGATAGATAGATAGATAGATAGATTGATAGATTGATAGATAGATAGATAGTCAGATAGATAGATAGATAGATAGATAGATAGATAGTCAGACAGATAGATAGATAGATAGATAGATAGATAGACAGACAGACAGACAGACAGACAGACAGACAGACAGACAGATAGATAGATAGATAGATAGATAAAGCATTTATTTATCTGTGGCGAAGTGGCTCTGGCCCTTTCTCACACTTAACCACGCACATATTATTAGTTATTAATACTATGAAACAGACAAACTTAAAATTCTAAGAACTACAAATAATGTTTAAGACAAAAATATGAATATATACGCTTAAAGAAGAAAGCAGAAAAAAAAGGAACTGCCTACATGATACAGATTTGAAAAATACCAACTTCAATGCAACAATTCAAAGGAATACAAAATTAAAAATACTAGTGAAAACAATGAAAACCTACAACCTGTTTTCCAGTCATTGACCGGGTCAGGGATGTAATGAATGAATCATATATAGGCTATTATTACGATGGGGTCGCCACTCCCAACGTGATGTATATTAATGACTGATAGACGGTATGAAATGAGAATGGAGAGTGTTGCTGGAATGAAAGATGACAGGGAAAACCGGAGTACCCGGAGAAAAACCTGTCCTGCTTCCGCTTTGTCCAAAACAAATCTCACATGGAATGACCGGGATTTGGACCACGGTATCCAGCGGTGAGAGGCCGACCCGCTGCCGTCTGAGCCACGGAGCCTCTAAAAATACTAGTAAGCTTAATAAAAATATTAAATGAAATTTAACTAATTGTATTCTTGCAGTACTAGATTTAAATGAAATACTGTACTTACTGCTAGCTTTGTTTACTTCTAATTGGTAAATACGGATTAATTAAATTTAATTATGTTGTTGATATGCACCGTTAAATTAGAAAGGTTTAATTCCAAAGAAAGAGCTTAATCAATCTAGTTAGGATGAAAATTACAGAGTGAAACGTTACAGAACTAAAGTTAATTTGAATTATCGTATTAACCCAATATTTTATTTTATTGTACAATAATCTCATAACATCATTCTCACACACAGTCACTCGTTGTACACATACAGGTACCTTGGTGGAAGCACTTCACGAGGAACTGACGGGAAGAGGTTTTAAATATACTTTTTGATGCACCATCCTGAGGTGGGGACAGTAAATGATCGATGGTATGTGGTTGTTCGGTGGACAGGTATTTCAAGGAGGGACGCTGAGCGAGTATCATGGAGATGTAAAAAGCAATGTGACGAAAATTGCTGGGATGTCTTCCTAAAGCATCTGGTACACAAATGTAGTTTACGTCTGTCGTCTATTGGTAGCCAAGATAATTGTCTTGCCAGTAAGTTTGACGTTGCAGTCTTTGCTGGAGGTGTTGCCAAAACACTTCCAGTCTTGCGCAAACAGTTCGTGCTTTACATAACATTCGACAATGAACGCGCGCTGTTTTATCGTAAGCACCATTTTGTGTTGCATTCAACTGATCACTAAACACGTCTGCTCCTCTCAGCCACTTTTATGAAATGACTCGACGACGTACTCGGGAGATACGCACGCGCCGATATGTGACAGCATCCGATTGGTGCATGGAAATCACGGTTCCTAATATTTTGTGTGATAGACAGTTCTCCTGTTCAATAACAAGTGTCAGTTCCACGTCAGTCTTATAAATATTTTCAGGGCCAGTTTTATTTTCCCGCCCTGTGTATTATGTATGTATTTGTGTGTAGATTGGAGCCCTGCAAGTGAGTGCTTGTTGCGTAAGCGAAATTGGAATAGGCATAGAAATCTACCGAACTGTCATCGGTTGATGGAATAACCCCATATGTGATATGTGGACTAAAACGTGACAAGTATCAAGGATTTATTGAACCGTACCAACGCGATGGATTGACATGGTGAACGGCCCCCTACAGTGTTCTCTCAGAGTAACCACATTGAAAGCGTTAGATAGGGAAGAATGGCGGAGTATGGTTCATCGGCTAAAGGGCTGAATATTATGATAGTCACGACGCCTCAGTTATGAGGCAAAACGAAGAAGAAGAAGAAGAAGAAGAAGAAGAACAGGCTTACGCCCAATACATATTTCAAATCCGTAAAGCTTAAAGCTTAAGACTTTAGCAAGGAACGGAGATTTTAGAATACAGTAACATAAATATAACGGCAATCTGCCACCATATGCGCTATCATATGGCCCATGATCAACTCTTGTTGTGATCCAAAGGCCCTGATAAAAGGCAGTCGGATAATAAAAGCTGAAATAAAGAACATTGGCAGTCGGCATACGAGGTTTAAACAACCTTCGTCTCACCTCCTGCTGAGCTTGCAACCTGGCACAATCCAGACCGTACACTGACCTCTGTTCTGACTTACTTAACTTGCAAACTCATCTTAGCGTTGCACCATCCGCTGTGCTGGTAAACCACGTGTATGTTGACCAAAACGCGATGTAGCGATAGTGATCGCGATGCTATTGGTAATCGGAGAAGTGGAAATCGATCCTGAACAACTGTGTTGGGAGGGTATTGAAAAAATTAAAGAGGTGGTAAAAGAGGTCAACCATGCGGACACGACGAAGCAACTGATCACGAAACAAAATAAGGACATTCCGGACTTGGAAGACAGCCTAATCTGTGTCATGCTAGATATAAAAGAATGCCTGGACTAATAACAGGTGGGAGTGGAAATTGCAAATGATGTTGGAGCAGCGCACACGGAAGCTGGAGTTGGAGGTCCTTACATCAAAGCTTGCCCAACGTATCTGATCCCTGATCATATCCTTGATTCTTTTCTCTTGAGATACCCCTTCCATTTCCCCTCCGTCAGGCTCCATTTCCTTGTATCCTTGTGAGCGTTTAAGGACATAATTTATGCACCTTAGAGAGCAATTCTGAGGAAGCCTACTCATTAGGTAAAAGAAGACAACGTTATTAGTTACAGTTTACAAGCAGCAAAAGTTTCCGTTTTAAGAAATGCAGCTCAGGTTTTAGTCTTAAGTTCTTTGTGTTTATTGCGTGGTGTGTATGTATATGGGTCAAGTGGCGAGATCTTGTATTCTGACCGCGCAACTGCCTCCTCCTTCTTTTCTCTATTTACATTCACCTCAGCCTGGCCGCAGGGCATGCTGGGTAATTAAAAGTCTGGAAGAGCTCCTGGGCGAGTCAACCTCCTCCTCCTCTTCCTCCTACTCCTTCACCCCCTCCTCCTTTCCTCCCCGAGGGCGCGGTCCACGATGTCTTCACTGAGCCCAGAAAAGAAGTCTACAGAACATCCTGTTCCGGATACAACTGAAGCAACCGATTGTAAGATATAAATTCCATCATGTGCCGACAATAGAAATGTTACATCAGTCCGATTGTTTAGCTAAATGTTCATGAAATATTCCACAATTCCATGTAAAATATACGTCATGCAAGAATTCTGGTTAATACGTATTTTGAAATTATATACAGGTTGACTCAAAAGTCCATTAACATTCGACGAGGCAATTCTTCACGGAATATTCTAGGTAGAGAGGTAATAATTGACACACATGATTAGCAACATGGGGTTTTATTCAAACAAAATGAAAGTACACAAAATGACCAACAGATGGCGATGGACAGCAACACGTCAGGTATAAATAGCCACACATGCTTGACATAAAACGAGCGTTTTATTAACACCAACAACGATTGCACAAACAGGCCAACAGATGGCGCTGGACAGTAACACGTCAGTAAATCCGTATGAGACATGTGTTCAGTATAAAAGGAGCTGTCATGCGAGAGGGCGTCAGACGCCTGCAGCATGTTGACTTTAACAGAAAAGGTACTGTTAGAGAAGTTTTATTTACTTTATTTTGGTGTCAATGAAACCTCATGTCATACGAATCATGTTATGTCAATTATTACCTCTCTACCTACAATATTCCTTGAAGAATTGCCTCTTCAAATGTTAACAGCATTTTGGGTCGCCCTGTACATCTTTTGTTTGTAAGGGAAGTCATGATTGAATTTTGGAAATTAAAAAAATCTTTACCACTTAACATAACCAAATTTGAAAAGGAAGCATATATCAATAAGATAGAGCACCATACAAAATTTGAAGTTCATTAGTTAATTCGTTGCAAAGTAATTAACAAATAATATTATTTTTCATGTGTTGCACGGAAAATGCACCCTTTGGCATTGTTTTCATTATTTTTGGGTTATAATTTGACAAACTTGTCAAATACTCATATAATTAATAATAACTCTGGTTCTTGCAGTCAGTTATTAGCTATTGGAGATAGTTTTATTATTATTATTCATGCAATAGACAAAGCTATACTTTGATGCTATTTTAGGAACAAAATTATGAAGGTAATTTTCAACTGATATTAAAATGCAAAACTCCTTTTAATTCCTGTACATACTGAACTTGATCAGAAAATTTCAGGTGAATCTGGTAAGAGCTCTGTTGCAAGGAGCATTGTATACATGGCAATGAGGTGATAATATTTTAAGCTAGCAAAATGCAATAGAAAATTTTAAGAAACTTACTTGCTTTAAAAGTGTTGTGGACTGTAAAGGTACTCCCTCAGACTTCTGTCTCCTCTTATTCACAGCGTGGGCCTACTAAATGGTAAATATATACCAGCAGGATTATTGAAAGGGTAGTGCGAAAGAACTTTGAAGCCAATCGTGTCTGAGAGGAAGGGCCGTAAGCTTGCTCCATAGACGGCGTGCCGCTAGCCTTTAAGTTATGCATTTAGACCTTTAAAAATAGCATTAGTGCGAAAGTGATGACGGGATTTGAAAGAGAAAGAATCGAGAGATTTTTCAGGTTAAAATTTTAAATTAGACATTTTAGTCTAAAATCACAATATTTTGGTCATTCCTCCCCATTAATTTTTGGAACGAATTGGTTATAACAGGTATTTAACAGCAACACGTCAGGTATAAATGGCCACACATGCTTGACATAATACGAGGTTTTATTAACACCAACAACGATTGCACAAACAGGCCAACAGGTGGCGCTGGACAGCAACACGTCAGTAAAGCCGTATGAGACACGTGTATGGTATAAAAGGAGCTGTCATAAGAGAGGACGTCAGACGCCTGCAATCGCGGCCTAGGTTGTGTATAAGAGGAGACAGAAGTCTGAGGGAGTAACTTTACAGTCCACAACAGTACGTTTCTTAAAATTTTCAGTTGCCTTTTTCTAACTTAAAAAATTATTGCCATGTATAAAATGCTCCTTGCAACAGAGTTCTTTAAGAGACAACAATTTACTACGCACTTACCACTGTACTTTTTTTTAAGTTCGGGGCGTCGACCTATGAAGATCTTTTGCCCCTACTTGCACCAATTGTGAGGAACCTGCGTGTATTATGTAAATGGCGGAAGTGTAAAAGTGTTGAATGTGAGGAAAGGAACGTTCAGGACGACACAAACACCCAGGCAACACCAGGGATATTAACCATTTACAATTTTAAAAACCCTGACCCGGCCAGGAATCGAACCCGTGGACGCCGGGTGACAGGCGGACACGTTGCCCCATACACCGGGGGCCGGACATCAACTGTACTTAATAAGTATAGTTTTAGATTTTCCTCCTCCTTCGTTGCGAATGGATCATTTAGGGCCATGCGGAATCAATATTTGTTGCCTTTTCCTTTTAGCCCAGTACTCCTTCACACTTGGTGAATGGGTGTGTTTTCGTTGCAGAGACCATGCATGTCGAATTTATTTTTCTCATCATCCTCAAAACACCGTGAGTGTGATTTTTCTGATTTCGTCTCGGTCCACTAGATTTTGGTGATTCTAATTGCTTCAGGTCTTTCTCTGTCCGTTTGTACCATTTTCATTTAGAGGCTCTATTCCTTAAGAATGAGTAACTTCTGTGAGTCAAGTCTGTTTGAGCCCCATCAATTGTACTCTTCGCATGCGCATTGTGTCTGTAATATTGGAGATCTTTTTATATATTTCCGCATTTGGTTTTGGAAAATGAGCTCCATCTTTGATTCTCGGTCCTAGGATTTTTCTCAATGTTTTACGTTCTTTCACTTCTAATTGTCCTCTAACTGCTTTGTCTCACTCACTACTTTTACGGTTTTTGGAGACGCCGAGGTGCCGGAATTTAGTTTCGCAGGAGTTCTATTACGTGGCAGTAAATCTACCGACATCAGGCTGATATATTTGAGCACCTTCAAATAGCACCGGACTGAGCCAGGTTCGAACCTGCCAAGTTAGGGTCAGAAGGCCAGCGCCTCAACCGTTTGAGCCATTCAGCCCGAAGATTGTCCTTTTAGTGCTTTGTGAGTTGATGATGCCTAGAAAGGTTCGGGTTTGATTACTGTAGTATAATGTCGGATTTCGCAGTTCCATGAGAGACTTCTGTAGTTGTATTTCTTAATCGAAACCGACTTTCAACCTATTAGGTCGTGTTACGTACATTTAGGTTGTGGGTTCGGATCCCACTGGTGTCTGGTTGGCCATTTTTGTTCTGTACTTAACCTACACGTACTAAATATACGTAACACGACCTAATAGGTTGAAAGTCGGTTTCGATTACAATGCGGTCGTGAAAATTCAACATTCATTGTATTTTTTAGTTTTTAGAATATAGTACTTTCATGTTTAATGAATTCTATTTAGAGCATTTGAAACAAGTCATAAAAATGTCCTAGTTGGCATAAATGTTCGCTGAGAAAAATATCAAATAAATAAATCGTCGCCGCCGCCGGGGATAAAACTCCTATGTTCAGAAATGTGTGAAAAATGTTATTTTGGTCCTACTAAAAAGCGCAGAGCGTGCTCTAGAATCTGACCAATACATCCTGTGTCACGTTTCCAAGTTGCTACTTCAAAAAATATTTCACCTCATACCTGACAGGTTATTACATTAATTCTTACTGTTGTGCAATACGGGAGCTTTTGGAGTGGTCACGGAACAGTATGACTTACGACGCTTCCAGTATGTTGTGGAGAGCCTGGCACACCGCATTGGCGTTGTCATCAGGATGAGAAAGGGCGCTATGTGCAACCAGACTGGTATATGTAATTCCATTGGTTATCAGTTGAGGCTGGATTTTTCGGCAGTCATATGTTATAATGCAAATTTACCAAAGCGAGTAGCAAGAATACGCTAGTCTGCTCAACGGTTACGCTATGAGTTTTGCATTAATATTAGGGGCTCGTCTACCAGAATCCCTGGAAGTTATGGTAGTCTTACTGCCTTACCAAAATGGAGCTAGACGGTACGTGCGAATAACATATCACTGCCTAAAAATTAGGGTGATCTTAGAGACCAGGAAAGTCACCTCATGTTCATGGACTGTTCATCGAACCATTTGTCTTACTGTACTGCAGTGATGGAGGATTTGGTGGACATGATCTGAAAGCACGTTTCTGTACCGTTTATCGGCGAGGAACTTTGGCAGATGTACCAGAGGTCCCAATTCATCCCACGTGAACAGTCCTCATACGATGATACAACCACCACCAGGCTGAAGTTAACCCTGCTGATAAGACGAATCCATTGCCTCGAGTGCTTGATGACGCCGCCGTAACCCTGCGATCGACGCGTATAACGTGTACAAACTGGTACCAAGACTCATTTCTCCAGGCAATCTTTTTCTATGATGTTTAACATGGATATGTTTATGGGTCGGGTGTCTACTTGGACTTAGTATCATCAGTTTGGTGTGGACAGAAAACCGACACCGTTGTAACCAGGTAACCACTCTTCAGTTTTCTCTCCACGAGAAAGGCTTCTTAAACAATGACATTTTTGAAATTTAGACGTTAAAATAGAAGTAGAAATGGTACGTTCATTCGCCACCAGATGGATCCCCGGACGTGGCACAGCGCTAGCATTCGAAGCGGAAGCTGACCGAACCATCATAAATCAGTCTAGGAGGGTCACATAACATGTGTACGCAGCTTATGACATTGACAGGTGTATGATATTGACACAAGCCTGGAATGAAACATCTGGCTATGAGGAACGCACGAATTTAGAAAACACCGAAATGAAATAGCAGTATTGAAAGGACAGGAAAGGGAACTGCCTACGTAAATCCTTAATGGCTGGTAACCAGGTATTACTTAATTTATTGATAGCCAGTGCCCCTGTTGAAATTGTTAGGATTTATACGTATGTCCACAGCTTCCCGACCTGTAGTATCTAGTGAGGGTAAGAGCTCGAGCATCTTGGAAAATGACATCATGAAGCGACGATAGAGCGTGCTCAGCTATTGCCGATTTGTCTGGCTGGTTGAGACGAATATTACGTTCATGTTCCTTGATACAGGTACCAACGGACCGGCATGTTTGGCCGATGTATACCTTTCTCGTGGACAGTCGAGAATTTCTTCTGATGACGTACAGCACAGTTCTCTGCGAAGCGTAAAGAATTTCGCCTTATTTTCTTGAAACGGCATAAGCCCAAAAGCCTATACAGTATCATGTCCATAATATTACAATTAATTGATGGACGTGCATTACAGCCTATACACATGCTATGAATAATGCAGGGCTGGGTGTCTACATAATATGGTGCATATACAGTATATGGAATATCAGTTCATTAGTTATACGTACATTAAAGTACTTTATTTCATGTTCTCATATAAATAGTTCCATACCAAAAATTATATGGGCATCCTAACATGAATGATAGCGCCCTGAAAAAAGTATTCACCTTCTGCTTCCTTAGAGTTTGTTTCCCAATGGACACAGAGGGCCATGGAGGATCCATTGCGTGCACGAATTCGGAGATGGAATATATCATACTTATGGCACCCACAGTCTGGCCAAGATCACCTGTTACTCGCACAGCCAGTTCCGGTCTGATGGCATCGTAGTCATGTACCACGAAATCTGTTATATAATACTGTTACGACCCTGATATTTTGTTTATATGAGTCAATATTTTTGACTGTTTTCGAGTGTTGTTACCTGGTTACGTTTTGTTTTGGCGTGACCAGTGAACTCCCGTTAAAGAGTCAAACGAACCATTCTTAATACTCGAGCTGCGCCATTCATAAGTAGTAGTGTATCAAATTCCGTTCACATTAAAGTAAAGTGCAGTCGGAAAATAAGGCAGGGATCTTCTAATTAATGCAGATGAAATATGCGCTCAGTACAAGTCTGTTCCATGCAGGTTACGTGACTGGAGACCGTTCCTACTTTCTTACTTGTTTCTTCACAACGCACTTTCGATTGTCATAGCAGGTACCAGTTGTCTCCAATATGCATGCACTCCCCACATTGTTTGCCTTTCTTAATTGCAGACGTCTGCATTATTTATCACCCATTGAGAACACTTCTTACATGTTCTTTGCCTTCGCTACGAGATTTGATTTACAGAAGGGTGCCGTATTAATGTACTCGCGGCTTTCAAGGATTTTAATACACACATTTACATTACTGCTCTGAATTATTACATTCCTCTGAACTTAGCAAATTTAAAGGAAGATATGAAACCAGAAGGCATAGCACAGAAATCACCGTTTTTAACGAGACTTGTACGTGACTATGATAGAAAATGCTCCAATATTCGCTTATATTCTACCTACAAAAGTTATGGTTTCCTAAAAGTACTTTTTGTATAATTTTTAATGAGTTTTGTAACGTTCGATCAATTTTGTCACTTCATGGGTGACTCGTTGAACTGTAACTGTTGAAGATTGAGAACTGAAATTTTGTACAGATATCATCAGATTAATGTAGATAATTTTTAGGGTTCTAGGAGTTATACTTCCCATATTTAGCTTTTGTTTGTAAATATAAAATTTACACTGTAGATTTCTCACACACTAGAAACGAATAATGATCTACTTTGAAGACCAAATCAAGGTGAATATTTATGAAAAATTTCATTCCAGTAAAGTTGCCGGTTTCTCATATACATATTTATTTTTGTCCTAGATATTAACAGTGTTTTATTTTCTAGGACAACATGGTAAGATAAGGGGTGTTTTCTGCCCGAAGGCAGGTCAGAACCTCCGCAGAGGTGTGCCTGAGTCGGAGTTTACGTACAGTGAACAACATCTATCTTACCCTTATTACTAACTGGCGCGAGTATTTGTTTTTTTTACGAGTCCGAACATTCTCCTTAGCTTACAATAGACATTGTAAATTCTCGACCTACAACTAAGGAATTCCAGTAGCTTTAAGCACCAGTGATTCTACCTCTTTAAACATGTCAGTTATCTGAGATTCGTCCTGTGTGTGGTATTCACTTCCAAGCTAAAACGCTTCTCAAATTCATTTTATCCTTCATCATATCGAGATATCCTTGTAACGTTCATTTTATGCTGGTTAGCGGAAGGACGATACGTTGTTCTATGTTCATTCAAAATAAATCAGGAGTAAAGAGCACTTGCTGCAGCTTTTACGCAATATTTGCCATTCCTCAACCCTCTAGTATCATGCTCCTCCAAAGCGGGAGTACGGACAGAGGAAGCAGCTGCGGATTCATGGCCTATTTTCAACGGCGGAGGAAAGAGATGAAGCGAGACACATTATCTTGCTAAAGAACCTACAGTTAGACACATAATTTGAATAAAATGTTTAAAGGTGCAGCCTAGATGTTGGAAACATCCTGTGAAATATCCTGTGCCCATGACCAGGTTTATACATTTGAATTAATAATAATAATATGATATTGTTTTATATAGTTTATAGAATAATTAAAATCATCTACAACAAGAAGTGCATCTCACTGAATGCCAGAATATTGCATTACAACACTTCACTAAAAACAGAATGCCTGTATGCCAGCGAATGCCTCCCGATGAATTACAAGTTGGAGAAGCCGGCAATCCTAGAAATAAAAAAACTACGGAAAACCTTCGGCCCAATCCAGAATGAAACCGGCTGGAAACTTCGGAACAACAATGAAGTCTACAAAAATGTAAGGAAGATTTCATAGAACATGAAAAAATAATGAAGTTATCATTTGTCGGACAGAATTGACAAAACCAGACTAATCAAAAAAGTTATTCGACTAGCTGTGGAACAAAAAGG
This sequence comes from Anabrus simplex, assembly GCF_040414725.1. Taxonomy (NCBI): domain Eukaryota; kingdom Metazoa; phylum Arthropoda; class Insecta; order Orthoptera; family Tettigoniidae; genus Anabrus; species Anabrus simplex. The sequence continues at coordinate 62,381,113 of NC_090277.1, forward strand.
TAACGACGGCATGGATTTAAGAATTTCGCAATGATCTAGAACAGTCCAACATCAAGAAAGTTCAGATGTTAGACAGCAAAACATTTCGGACCATGATTCAAAATATGGAAGAGTGTCAAGTCGAAAGAACTGCAAAGACGGGAAGAGACGGATGAAGGAGTAGTGGAGGAAGAGAAAACTTCAGACAAAGAAAAAATGAAATCGTAGCGTGATCCTAAGGGATCACTTCGCAAATAATAATAATAATAATAATAATAATAATAATAATAATAATAATAATAATAATGGAAAATGGAAGGATTCCAAGGGAGGAAGGAAAGGAAAGCAGGCACAAAGTGGACTGAAGACAGGAAAAAGAAACACAGTGAAACAATGAAAGAATACTGGAAGAAAAGGAAAGAACAACTAAGGAGGAACAATTGAAATTGTAACGTGGTCCTTAGAAGGCCGGAACGCAAGAATAATAATAATAATAATAATAATAATAATAATAATAATAATAATAATAATAATAAGAGTATGGTTGAAAAGGAGGCATCCTGAGTTAAAAAAATATCAGACAGTATTAGGAAAAGACGACTGGAATTTTATGGCCATATATTTAAAAATGTGGTCATTGAAAGACTTACTAAAAAGATATTTAAGTATGCCCTCTCACGAAAAGTCAGGAATAATTGGATGATCAAAATTGAAAAAGATCTTCCAAAAATCAGCATAACAGGTGAAATGATATGGGATAGGCCTAGCTTTAGAACGTAGGTCAAACATCATTTTGTTAAAAATCTCAAGATGAGAACCAACAGTGCAAGGACGGAAGAAAGGAGGAAAAAGCAGAACGAGAGGATGAATAAATTTTGGGAAGATAAAAAGCAAATTTTTCTGCTAAATAAATTTAGTCGCGCTCCTTATTTGAGCATAACGTTGTGAAATAATCCACAGTAAAATAATAAAATATAATAAATAAATAAAATAAATAAAATAAATAAAATAAATAAAATATAATAAAGTATGATCATATATTCTTTTCTTATTCCTAAAAAGCCTCCGTGGCTCAGGCGGAAGCGCGCTGGGCTCCGTGGTTCAAATCCTGGTCACTCCATGTGAGATTTATGCTGGACAAAGCGGAGGTGGGACAGGATTTTCTCCGGGTACTCCGATTTTCGCTGTCATCTTTCATTCCAGTGACGCTCTCCACTATCATTTCATTTCATCTGTCAGTCATTAAGCATTGACCTAGAGGAGCGGCGAGAGGCTTTGGTTAGCCAGCACAATTCCTATGCTCTCCGCTAAGTGGGGCTTCATTCATTTCAATACTTTCCGGTCGAATGACTGGAAATAGGGTGCGGATTTTCATTTTTCATGTATTCCAAAAATTAGAATCATCGTTATCCGGCCGATAAGATTAGCAGTTTGTCTTTTTCTATCACTACGAGCGCTAATTTGAGTCAATGCAGAGTTTCACTTAAGATCTTATAACTGCATTCGCTGTGGACATTTTCAAAAAAATCAAAAAATGCCTGAGGTTATTTAACCAAGTAACACATTGCAGAAATAATTATGTATAGTCCGAGCACCTTTTGGCGATATTTATTTGTAGGGGGTAGAGGAGTAAGGAGGGAGCTCTCCCGGTTCCGGTAATACTGCCAACTGAATGAAAATGAAATCTGAATTAAATCGATAATATGATCGATCGATATGAATTTTCTAAACCTTTATTATCTTAAGCCAACAGCTGTGTCATACACACATTATATAACATTTCTCGATGCGAATCTTGTTCCTAGCCGTTTGGCTTTGCTGCGTAATCAACAACAGTTCTAGTACATAAAGTGATCGCCAGATGTCGCACAGCGGTGCATAAGCGATTCATAGTTTGTGTTTCAAAGGTTGCCAATACGAATCTCGAAGATAACCGAGGTCTACCGATTCAGCACTAGAGTGCCAATGTATCGCTGAAAGGTGCGGGTACTATAAATAATTTAATTTGGCTAGGATTTGATTCAAAAAGAAAAGGAGTAAAAAAAACGATGTTAGGCTGTTTTCTCGAACTGCTTTTAGGCCGGAAGTGATTTTCAAAATTCGTTTTATTAGTTTGATAGATCTATTCAAGACTCATAATTTGAAATGTTTCCGGCCCTTCAACTTTTGGCACAATTGAGGAAATGGCTTAATTTTGCGTTTTTCGTAGTATGGAGACCCCTAGTTTGCATGCTAAGAAGTGTTTTCAGCATTTAAAAAATCATTAAAAGAACCGCTTTTATTCTCCCACGCAGCACTACAGAAAGAAAAAAATCACAATCGCCGCAGGAAGGTTATGTCCATCTGAGGATAAAATTGTGGGTCAAGAGAGTGCAGGCAACCTGTTCCGGACTGGTAAGACAAGATTGATGGACGGGCTGCCTGGCCAGTCGCTATTGATAGAAGAAGGGGAACTACCGCTGGACGGGGTTAAGGTAGATTGGTGCTGGCAGTGTGTGCACAGGAGGAACGATAAACACAATTAATAACGGATGATGTGTAAAACAAAGACTATGGGGAGGAAGAAGAAGAAGAAGATGAAGGAGAAGGGAGCTCTGTAATGAACAGGTAGAAATGGACAGAGCCTCCTTCCACCACCCAAGCCTCCCGCCAGCTTTATACAGGATGAGTCAAAAAAGGTCTACCTCAAATATCTCAAGATCAATCTAAGGTATCGACTTCCTTTTTTCATAATTTATCTTACTTCGAGGTTGCATCAACTCGATATCTACTCCGGGTGACCTTGTAGATGGAGTGTCCCCAAATATTCCTGTTTCGAATAGGACATATTTATTTATTTACTTATTTATTTATTTATTTATTTATTTATTTATTTATTTATTTATTTATTTATTTATTTATTTATTTATCCATCTATCTATCTATCTATCTATCTATCTATCTATCTATCTATCTATCTATCTATCTATTTATTTATTTATAAAGTGGCGAAATTAGGACGCTTGGCTCTCTCTTACACTAAACCACATACAATTTTTAGACTTTTACAGCATTAAAAATATCATGGTAATCAACTACAGTTTATGAGATAAGACGAGTAATTACATACTATAAACTTCGTAATGTTTCCGTGTTGTCAAAGAAACTCCTATAAAAGTGTTCACAGAAGTCCCAACTTACAATACAAAATATCTCTTTAATTAAAATCAACTAATACATATTTCGACCTTGTATCGTGGACATCATCGGCTACAGCTTAAATACCATTTACAACTAAAAGGTATAACATGAAGTGGGTAAAGTATGTTATATAAAGGCTAAATATCAAGTCCTTGTTATTCGAAGGTCTTTCGGTGATAATAAAATAAGGCACAAACTTGGACTCTTCTTAAAACAGATCACGTTGATCTGGACGTCATAATACCGTAGGCCAATTTTTCTTTTGAGTTTGGAGAAAATTTTGACTTTTGCTATGTGGTTCTCAATGCTTACAGCTTTTTTCCTGTTAGTTAACAGATATGTCCTTTCAACACCTTCACTTTTTAACAACCTGGCCAGAGTATAATTTCACACAATGTCCCACATAAAAATGCTCACTGCCGTAGCAATTACTGGTTAAGTCACATAGACGTATCATTTATATTATTTCAGTAGTATACATCCCTTTTGCGGCGCTCACAAGTAACCGATTGTACAAATGAGCATTCAAAAGAAAGAGAATAGACATTAGCAGTGACGAATTGCATTTTAATTTCATAAATATCGATAATTTCGTTAAAAAGTGAGTTTTAAGAATTTGTACGAAGTGTGCGATTTGCAAATACTGTTGCGCCATTATTGCTGTCTACTTCACATTTTGACCGCTGGGACGCCTGTTTTATGTCATTATAATATGCTGTAATTGTCAGTTAAGGAACGAATGATAGTAAAACCAAAAACTACTTCCGGAACATTCGTCAGTATAATAATGCACTTGCATTTGCTTCCGTTCAAATGGATACAATAAATGTTAAAAAATCAAAGGTTACATACATTCAGTGGTAAGTAAGACTGTCTAATATTGTACTGGTTTGTGTATTCCTTAGTTCACCAGTAGTACACCAGAGGGCTACTCCACCACATACTTGATGAACATGCGAGATTTCTCGCACGAGTTCCCTAGTCTATTGAAATTCAGCAAGTATTAATGTTATTTTGGAATGAAATTAGTGGAATAATATACATTTAATTATTAAATGAAATGAAAACTGAACTGGGATATGTTTAAAAATATCGGAATGATGAAAACACTATTTTCAACAGGCAATGAATAAGCGCTCAAAACATTCATGACTCTCTAATGATGTTAATTTCCAGGATCAAATTCACTGTCCTCATCCTCCATTCAGTCAAACACTGTGTCATCAATGTTTTCATCAATAACACTGACATTTTGCGAAAGACCCTGTCTTGTCATCGATTGTGAGAACGGACTAATAAACTTCCGCTAACACAGACTTGCGGTCTACGAAAGCGCTAGCGATATTCTATACCTAATATCTCCAGTACTCCATGAAATAGCTGTTCACCACAAAGATCACTGTTCAACTGACTTCCCTCCAGAAGGTATATGAACGTTCACACTCATAAAGTAGCAGGAATCGGTTGAAATCCACATCTGAAAATTAATCGCGATCGGAGAGACCACACATTTGTGTTTGAGAAGAGTATTAATTTACGAACCCATTAATACAATTTAAGTGTATGAAAACTATTTCTTTAAGAGATCTAGAGATAATTAATGTGGACGCCCTGTTTTTTATACACACCATATATCCTCTTATTTCCACGCGACGGTACTATATTAAAAACTCTTCCCTAACTCCGTCATTGTCTAAGTCATCATTTAAAACTTTTGAAGGTCACTCTACACGCACCCCTACCACTGTGCCAGCTACGGGTCAGTGCTGCAAGACGTAGACACGCATATAAATGATTCTTCATTTCATTTTCTCCCAGAGTCAGTCCGTAAACTAACACGATTTCTTAAATTTGTTCAAGGTGAAGATGAGGGATTGTGTACCTAATAAAATGTAGAGGTAATCCGTTTAATATTAAACAAATGAAAAATATATAGCAAAGTTTTAACCTGAAGTTACATTACATTTTTAGATATATTCCTTAGTTATAAATATGATATCATTCTGGTATTGTCCACTAGTATTTATCCCATGACTCTTTCATCAATAGTAATCTTAACTCATTTTATTATTGTTACTGCTTATCTGACTTACCCGTCTTAAGTTATAAAAGAGTTCACAGAAGTCCCACCTTACAATACAACTATCAAAATTGTTTTCCGATGTAGGCACGTACTAAAATATAGGCTACATTAAGCCAAGGGGAGATTCTGCTGCACGCATGACTGTCTGGAGAAAAGCACTGTGGGGGCGAAGATTACTGTGGAATCCATAGTCTTCGGGGTCGTTTAGATGAATACTGACACCAATAAAGTACCCGGACAGCGCCGGGTAATATAGCTAGTTTTCTTTGAAATCGTATTCAATCCACATTTTTTCAGGAAAACGATTATAGCCAATACTGTTGTACGGGCTTCCTTCCTGCCACCCCTCTACAGTGGAGAACATGACGAAACTAGAGGGAGTTCAACGCTGAGCAGAACGACTAATTGCATATCACGGTCATTTAAATACAGCCATAACAGCTCTTTGTAAACTAATAGATATTGATTGCTTTGCTGAGAAATTCCATCGCAGGTAACATTCACATCAACCCTTTCAAACGCTTACAGCAGAACTACAGTTCCGCTCAAAATTGTCGAGGTGTGTCTATTTTCCCCCATTTGCAAGAACAGCATCATATCAAAGTGGCTTCTTTATTCGTTCTGCTCGGCTATGGAATGAACTTTCACCACAAACAAAATAACTACCTGCAGAAACACTTTGTAAAAGAGGAAAAAAGAATGTAGATATAAAGAAACATTCTGTACATAACATAATTTTCTACTGTGGGCATGTTCAGTATGCGTTGGAGGACGGACGAAAGTTTATGTTATCCCGAGTGAGTGAAACTGTATGTGGATATGAATGAGTCCGCCTACATGAAGTATATGTGGGCATTTAAGAGAAAGAGTCAAATTACTTGAATTTTGAACAGGCCTTGTAAATATTACTGTATGTAGATATAGGTCTATGTATATACGATAACAGTATATAAGCGCATTATGAAAAATGTAACTGTATACAGTATTTTACTATTGTAAGTGGGGATGGAGGCACATTCGATTATATGGGGATATGCCCTTTCTCCATTCACAATCCCTGAATTGTATCAACAATTAGTGGATAATAAATAATAATGATAATAGTAATAATAATGGAAATCAGTAAAGCCCGGCTTTTCATGCGGTAATAGGTTAGACTGCAAACTAATTTGGTTAGTAGGAAATGCCGGCCACCCGCTGTTCCATAATGTAGAAAGAGTAACATAAATAGTAGGGGTTCTGATGGGCCGTACCCCTAATATTTATGCAAACCCCATAGCATAATCGTTGTGAAGGTAGACTATACTTGTTTCTCGCTTCAGTAAATTTGCATTCTAACCTATTAGTTCATAAAATTCTGGGCTCTACAAATCAATGAATACCTAAATGAAATTCGCATTAATGAAGAAACTATTTTTTACAATGTACTTTACGTCGCACCGACACTTGGCATAATGGGACAGGAAAGGGCTAGGAGTTCAAAGGAAGTGGCCGTAGCCTTCATTAGGTACAGTCCCAGCATTTTCCTGGTATGAAAATGGGAAACCACGGAAAACTATCTTCAAGGCTGCCGACAGTGGGGTTCAAACCCATTATCTCCCGGATGGAAGCTCGCAGCTGCGCGCCTATAACCACACGGTAAACATGAAGAAACCATTCAAGATAGAATACAATTCAGAATCCTAATTCACAAACACAAATTTTCTGTAAAACTCACCCGACTAAATACAGGATGGACTATACAACGTAAAAAGTAACATAGGGAGAGGGTGAAGAGATGTTGGGAAGAGAAGAAGAAAAAAGAAAAATGTGCTAATAAGTTCAAACGCGCTCCTTAGTTGGGCATAACGAACCAATAATAATAATAATAATAATAATAATAATAATAATAATAATAATAATAATAATTTTACAAGATTAAAAAGGACGCCTTCGTGGTGGCATCTTCAATTGAAAAATGAAGCCAATGCATTGATCTAAGATCAGCTAAAGTATTTTATATTCGAACGAGAAGATTTGAGGGTATGTGAAAGGCTACAGTGATACACACATAGAAGAGGAGGCTGTGCTGGCTACCGAATTTCTCCCTCCTCATTCCAGTCCTCAGTACACCCTTACATCGCTTGGTCGGTAGTGGTCGCAGAAATTACTCGCCTGTTCTATGCTGCTCCTTCTCCAACCGAGGACTGGAGGAGGAGGAGAAGGAGGAGGGGGCAACTGGGTTCTCGTGATCAATATCCCTTCCTTTACCACCGTCTCCTCTTCCTCTTCCTCGCTCTCTCACTCTCCCCCTTGTCTTAATTAGGAGTCAGAATCTGTGGCCGACACACACACACACACACACACACACACACACACTGTGCGGCTGCCGGGGCTGAGCGAAGGACCAAGAAGCCTAGCCCTCCAATAGCTGACGTCCAATATCGTTCAAGCATGTTGCCTTCCTTGCTTCCTACAGATCACATCCCACGCCGCAGATATGGATGGACTCATTAGGAACACTGAATTAATCCAACACAACACTCGCATAATACGAGAATCCAAACCACCCTCAACCATCTTTTGTGGAAGAAGCATTGACAGCCCGGATTTTTATGAAAGGCTTGAAAACTTTGTACAAAGAAGTGCCCATGATTATTGTTCGTTAGCTTTTACTTTCAGCATCCGAAAGCATCGCTAAAACCTGTATTTATATGGGTTTATAGCTTAAAATGCAAACTTACTGAAGCAGGTAACAAGTATAGTCTATCCTGCATAATGGCTGTGCTATGAGTGTTGTATAAACATTAGGGGCACAGCCTATCGGAACCTCTTTAACTTATGTTAACCTCGCTACACAACGGAAGAACGAGCTAGACGACACTTCGTAATAATAGAACCTGCATTTTTAGGCAGTAATAAGTCAGAATCACAAACGTACTGAAGCGGGAAACAAGTATAGCCTATTCTGCACAACGGTTGTGCTATGAGTGTTGCGTAAACACAGGGGTACGGCTTGTCAGAAACCCCTAGAATTTATGTTACTCTCACTACACAACGGAAAAACAAGCTAAACGATTCTTCATAATAAACAAATTAGTTTGCGTTCTAACCTTACACTGCCTAAAAATCCGGGGTCTAACAATGGGTTGAAGGACATGGGTTAGATTCCGCATTATGAAGTCGAAACATTTAGAAAAGAGATTTCCTCTTCAGGAATTCTATATGGTTCTGAGCTTCACCCAACCTGCTCGCATTTGCCTGGTGTGAAAATGGGAAACCACGGAAAACCATTTTCAGGGCTGGCGACAGTGGCACTCGGAGCCACTATCTCCCGCATGCAGGCTCACAGCTGCCTGCCCCTAACCGCACGGCCAACTTGCACGGTTCATGGAATTGTGTCATGTGTCTCATTTCCATAAGAAGTAACGATTATAAATATAGGAAAGGGCTAGGAATACTAAGGAACCTGCCATGGTCTTAATTAATTGCCTTGCGTGAAAATGGGAAACCATGGAAAACAATCTATAGGGCTGCCAACAGTGAGAAACGTACAAGTAAGTCAGAAGATGCTGTGTCTGATTATAAATAATGTTTACAGAGCACTGTCTTCTGGTCTAAAAACAAAAGAAACAAAGTCAATGGTACAAGAGCTGTGATCTGACCAAGCGAATGCTGCTCAGCAAGAAGACCTGCAGATTACGAGGCGACACGTGGTCAGCTACACTATCTAGGGAGAAGGACACGGAGTTATTTTTTCTTGCCTCATCCCCAATCCCGTGTCAAGAAATAGGGCTAAGCGGTAGTAGACTTACCTACTGGGAGCTGGAACGGAGAAACCCACCATCAGCAGCCCTAAATACGGTGCTCCATCATTTCCCATTTCTACAGCCGAAAAATGCTGGAACTCTACCTCAATTAGGGCCACGGATGCTCTTTCTGACATCAAACTCTTGAGAGGAGTTACCTTGATGAAATGAGTGACACGATATGTTATAGCAGGAAGGGAGAGGGTGAAATCCGGTGTCGGCATATAGCCTTCGCTTGTCACCGTGAGTGCGGGGACTCAGAGGAAGAAAACACCTACAGTATCCCTTGCCTGTCGTAAGAGGCAACTATACGTGGCCCCACGGGCTCTCAAACGGGTGGGCTGGCGACCACGGGGCGCTTAACTGAGTCCTGGCATTGCTTCCACATATTTGTGACAGGCTCCTCACTTTCATCCAGCCTGTCCAGCCTCCCTTGGTCAACTCTTGTTTTTGTAACCCCAACGGTATTAGAGCACTCGAGACCTAGGGAGTGTTTCATTTTCACGCCCTTCGTGGCCTTTGTTTTTCTATGTCTGGTACTTCTTTTTTCTAAGTGTCAGATTCTTTTTTCCTTTCCCCCTCTCTTTCTCTACCCCTTTTGGGTGGGGGAAGCAGACGTAGACTTCACCCACGGTATCCCCTCCCTGTCGTAAGACACGACCAAAAGGGGCGACCAAGGCATGATGATATTAGAACCATTAGATTACTTCTGATTTGTACCATTACGAACGAAACACCATGGATCGACGTTACTTGCGACTAGTACCACCTTGCGAGGTTTTACGTTATATAGGAACAGTGCCATTCTGGGTCTGAGTGTTGTTTTTGAAAGAGGTCGTCGTGTGTATTCCACTGGTCCGTTCCACTGTGTTCAGTATGGCCTGCGTTACCTATGAGTAGTACGACTTTATGTGCAACACCATGGGTGTACGTTGTCTGCGGTTAGTACTAATATGTGGAAAACACCACAGGTTTGGCTCACACCCTCGTGATTAGTACCACTATTTGAGGAAAACCCTTGGTCTGCGTTGCCAGGGAGTAGTATTATTATGTGAGGAACACCATGGTATTGTGTTGCCTATGGGCGTTACCATAATCTGTCATGCACCGTGGGTCGGCATTGTCTATGATTAGTACCACCATGGGAGAAACACCATGAGTCTACGTTCCCTGCGACTAATACCACTATACAAGGAATACCATGGTTCTGTGATTAGTGATTAGTACCATTGTGAGCGGCCGCTGACCTGGATTTAAATAATAAGCATCATCCCAGTAGTTAAGACATTGTGAATTGGATCCTCTGATTGGTTTTATTTTCACGATCATTTTCCCATCACCCTTCGTTATAGATTCTAGCCAGTGGAAACATTTCGAAGTTTTAATTTTCATTTCGTTACACCTCGTACCATTAGGGGCCGATGACCTAGCTGTTATGCCCCTTTCAATAACAAATAGCATCATCATTTTTCGCCTGTCGAATAGTGTTCTCTTTACCGGGTGAGTTGGCCGTGCGCGTAGAGGCGCGCGGCTGTGAGCTTGCATCCGGGAGATAGTAGGTTCGAATCCCGCTATCGGCAGCCCTGAAGATGGTTTTCCGTGGTTTTCCATTTTCACACCAGGCAAATGCTGGGGCTGTACCTTAATTAAGGCCACGGCCGCTTCCTTCCAACTCCTAGGCCTTTCCTATCGCATCGTCGCCATAAGACCTATCTGTGTCGGTGCGACGTAAAGCCCTTAGCAAAAAAAGTAATAATAGTGTTCTGCTCATGGCTCCACGTCACCATCCCACGGACGAATCCCCATCAGCAGCGCCATATGCCCTCAATGCGAGGAGGTTTGGAATATAATCCAGCCATTTGGCATGCAATCTAGTGATTAGAAATTTTATACCACCACCTATTAGGGTAGAAGATACTCTGCCGGCCAAAATTCGGATGGTGAAACAATTTCGACCAAGGGGTGTCAGACCGTTTATATTTCAAAGCTTTTACAATCATGGCTACCAAGCGGGCTTGTGAATGGTATTTTTTCTTTTATATGAAATTTGTACTCTACACGGTAGCTTTAGTTCACAAGGATCTGACTTAATATGAAATTAATGGACAAGGCTTAAGGGAATAATAAGTTATACAAATGAGGATTTTGTAATAGCACTTTCTGCCGGAAGCAATGGCAAACTACCTCACTCTTCGTCACATCTGATATCATTATGGAATCATCATCAGTTTTGCTGTTTCACAAACTTTGGCAGTCCTAATTGAGGATGCATCCAACCTTCGGGAATCATGTTGAGGTCCGAAATGTTTGTTTGTTTTCCCAGTTTTAAGAAAAAATAATACAATAGTGCTCCTCAGTTATCAGGGTCCCTGCCAACTATCGAGTTTGCTATTATAATAAAACAACTCTAGTCATGTTATATTTGAATATCGCTCTCACATATTTTGAGTACCCTGACCGCAATACTTTTTAACGTAGACATACGTTCTTCGACAACCGGTACATGGAAAGAAAAATATTAATACGCTTTTATGGTTTGTATAGAACATTGAGAGTATTTTACTTACGATTATGATTAACGTCTAGATAAAAGACGAGGATACATGTTGCAAACAAACAAAATGGGGAAGTAACTAAAAATCTAAAACGTACTTCTTCATGAAATAGCGCTTCAAATTAAGGCAAAATTTGTGCTAAATATGTGACGTCACACTGATACTTGGTTATAATAAGGTGGTGTGTTGACTCGCGTGCTCAATTGGAGGTTACCTGTCGTTTTGAATACATCGTGGTCAGTGTACCACGTTCTATTGAACAAAATGTACTATCCACATAATATTTTATTTATAATACGTGTCTACGAAACCGTAAAAATCCTACGGCCGTTAAAATAGTGACAGCCTACGTCTAGGCATTTTCTTTTTCCTTCCTTTTTTTACTATTTGCTTTACGTCGCACTGGCACAGATAGCTCTTATGGCGACGATGGGATAGGAAAGGCCTAAGAGTGGAAAGAAAGCTGCCGTGGCTTAATTACGGTAAGATACAGCATTTTCCTGGTGTGTAAATAGAAAACCACGGAAAACCATCTCCAGGGCTGCCGAACCCACTATCTCCCGTATGCAAGCCCACAGCTTTGTGCCTGTAACCGCACGGCCAACTCGCCCCTGATAGTTTATCCTTCATTGTATTTCCATTACCAAACTTATCATGGAGAAACTTAAATGCCCGTCGAAGAATTTTAAAAAGAACATTGCAGTTTGTAAGATAATAATATTATAATCCTTTGCATTTTAAAGAGAAATATTTAATACGATTCATCCTCCAATACGTTTCTTAAATGTTGCTCCTTTTCTTATTATGGAAATAGGTTTCCCTATGTAATTTCATATTAAAAATATAATATGCATGGTGGAATATGTGAATTAGTATGTTGATTCCCTGAAACAACCCCTCTGTGGTGCTAGGTGAAGCAAAGGGGAGGAAACACAAAGATGATAACAGAGTAGGAAAATGGGACACCCCTTTAAAATTTAAATGCCTTTTATAACTAAGAGGATGTGCGAGTTACTTTGGTCTGCTCTTCACTTGTCTTACCGTGCCCGTCTTTTGTCTGCTTGTATTTCCAGATCTCACCGCAAGTCGGCGGGACTGTGGCGCCCGCCTTCTGATGATGAATAAGGTAAGCGAGTCATTCTCATTATACAACAAAATATAATATGCTAAATCCATTACATAATTTCTGCATGGAATCATCAAGAAAAAGATTTTTTGTAAGCTTAAAATAACTCTGAATTTAGATTGTTTCTAGACTTCATTTATGATGATAATAATGTCACATGCAGGGTGTCAAAAGTGCAGTCCGATAATCGCTGGCTGTGGTTAAAAGAGTGGAATTTCTCAAGGAAGTATTATTCGAATTTTGTTTCTTTTATATTTACGAGGGCGAATCAAAAAGTTACTATTCCAAGTTATGGCCATTTATGGAACCACCTACACATAGGCAACACGGCTATGACAATATAAAATATAATTTCAGTTTTCCACATAGCCTCGAAGAGACTTAAATACCAAGTGCGACAATTAAATAACGAGACTGTGCCCCTCCTACAACGTGGTCGCATGGTGGGACGTTGTCATTGGAATGTAGTTGACCTTGATCCTTCCTGAGCAAGCACACTTCGTTTCGTCGTTCTGCCTGCTTTAGTTTGCTTTTGAGACGTGGTTGTAGCGGACTCTGTTGTGTAGTCGTGCCGCGATCATGGTGAAATTCCTAGTGAAATTAAAGAAATCACCCACGGGATGTGTTCAAATGTTAAAGGAGGTGTTTGGTGACAATGCTATGTCACGTGCACGAGTGTCTGAGTGGCACAAACGGTTTTCTGAAGGTCGGGAAGAGGTTGAAGATGATGAACGTCCCGGACGACCTGTAACTGTCAGAAGTGAAGGAAACGTACAGAAAGTCAACGAAATTGTGCGGAAAGACCGACGTCAATACTATAAAGAAGTCCTAATCAAGTTAAGGGAAAGATTAAGGAAGAAAAGACCAGATGCATGGAAGAACGGCTCATGGATTCTTCACCAAGACAATGCACCAGCCAACAACGCCCTGTCTGTGAAGCAGTTTTTAGCTGACAAGTGCATTCCTGTGCTAGAACATCCTCCGTATTCGCCTGATCTTGCCCCATGTGACTTTTATCTCTTCCCAAAAGTGAAAAGTGTATTGAAGGGAACACATTTTCAGTCTGTGGAACACGTAAAAGTAAAAACGGCAGAGTTATTGCGCAGGGTGACAAAGGATGACCTACAGCATTGCTTCGAACAGTGGAAGGCACACATGCAACGGTGTATAGATAGGGGAGGCGAGTATGTTGAAGGGGTTAAAAGTGTATTGTAACTTTGTTCGCTATAAATAACATTTTTCACATCGGTGTCGTTATTTAATTGCTGCACCTCGTATTTCTCGGAACCGTCAACCAACTTTTCGATTACGCATGCGCAGAAATCACCTCCAGCGCTATGTAATCACCTGAAAATAGCTGCTTTCCCCTCCTCTCGTTTTGGAATCGTCGTCCACCGAGATTCATTTCCAGCTTACCGATAATCGTATGGTGCTAAGTCTGGACTGTATGGAGGATGTTGCCATACCTCCCACTTAAATCGCTGCAGTAGTTCGGACTTTGGCGGACCGTGTGAGGTGTTGCGTTATCGTGCAACAAAATCACACCGGCGCTCAATTTTTCCCACCGCTTTTCTTTAATTGCCTGATGCAACCGGTTCAACATTTGACAATACGAATCTCAGTTGATTGTCGTGCCTTTCGGCATAAATTCCACGTGCACCGAACCCTCCATGTCAATGAACACTGTCGCCATTAACTTTCCTGCTGACGGTTGGACCTTGGCCTTCTTTCGTGGTGGTAATGTGGTGTGCACCCATCCCATCGGTGTTCTCTTTGTTTCGGAGGTGCAGTGATGGACCCACGTTTCAACCCCTGTGATGATTCACTGCAGAAACTCGTTGCCCCCCACAGAAACCGTTTCAAACATGCCAGTGACGATTAGAAACGTTGTCCCTTGTGAACATCGGTGAGCAGACGTGGGAGCCATCGTTGACACAGTTTACGAAATCCAAGGTGCTAGTGAACAATGGAGAACACACTGCCATACGAAATGTTCAGTACGGTGGAAATTTCCTGCAGTGTTATGCACCGATTCTCTCTAATGATCTCATCCATACGGTCAACATTTGCAACGGTACTGGACGTTGCGGGCCTGCCTTCGCGATATTCGTCCGTGAGAGCCGTGCGTCCGGCGTCAAATTGCTTACACCACCTTACAATACCTGAGTCAGTAATTGCACGCTCACCATATACATCAGTGATTTCACTATGAATGTCCATGCAATTGACCCGTTTAGCCCAATTTGGAGTGAACATCCAGTTGACGCACCATTGAGCCTAGCCCGATCTGCACACACAACGCGACGGGATACCAGATCAACCTTCCTACCGGACGTGTCAGCAGTTACTGTTGCTTGGTCCGCATTAGCCACGGTCACGACATACAGCGTGCTCTCGCGGCGAGCTACTGTAACTTAGTTTTGATTCGCCCTCGTATAATAGACATGAATAAAGAACTGGCATCAGAGAAAAGGCTTTTTGTGAATTCGGTGCAGGGTATGAAATAAGTTGCAAAATTCTGAGCAACTGCTTAATAGTCGTGGACAGTGTTGTGAGACGGACATCAGGGGTTCAAAGTCAGGTTGTGAGTTTCACTAACAGGAAAAGTTCTCTCAGTTTTAATTACTGCGTTGATAGTGTAAACGTTCCTTGTAGGGACCACCGTAAGTATCTACTTGTTAATATAAGGAAAGATCTTCATTGGGGTAATCGCATACACGGGATTGTAAATAAAGGGTACATGGTTATGAGGTTATTTAGGTTGTAAAGGAGAGGGAATATAATTTTTTGGTAAGACCCCCATCTAGAGTATGGTTCCAGTGTATGGAAATCTCACCGGGATTGCTTCATTGGAGAACTGGATATTTTCTCGACGAAAATCCTTTAAAAATGTAAGCTTGTCCACCAGAGAGACGATAATTTCCCAAGGATAATCATTTAACAACGTGGGTTTTTCTCCCCACGTATCGCTGTAGTAAAAGTGCTTCATAATATGCTCAACTGTCCTTGACAATATCCCAAGCCACTAGAGCATGGGACGGTAGTAAAGAATTGAAATCGGACGTAATTAATGTCTTTCGTGCGACCCCTTTCATTTGGGAACAAGGAATTGCCTCGAAAACGGTATTCATCTGGGACCCATTTCTCAGCCTAGGGACACTTCTGACACATGTGGATGAAATGGACAATTAGGGACCGGAATGTGTCTTCCGGGATAGATCTACGGTGGATATGAGTGTAGATCTCTGAAGATATATATTTTGAGACGAAAATATTGTGAAAGTTTGTTTTGATCGAACATGTCGATATTTCTCACCATATCAATAGTTGGAAACGATCTTATATATGCTACATTGTGCAAACTACAGAGTATTAAGATTTCTAATTACATATAATTAATTATAATATTCAACTTAAATAATAGTTATAAACAAAAGGTAAATATCAGAGAGTCACTATAAAAAACCTTAAATACTAATTTCTTACGTCTATGTAGCATTTATAACATATTTTTAAATACATTTCTACTATCATACAGGGGTGCAGTTATTAATGGAAATAAGGGGAGTTACTATACCGTCTTGTTTAATTATGTTACACCAACCAATAATACTTGATATAGAAGAGAAAACAGAACAGGCCAGAGATTAGGAAGTTAATACAGTAAGTATATTGTGAGTGCTCGTATTTGTTACCTTTTACAAGTTTATCCATTAAGATAAAACACACATTCGTACTCACAAATTATTTCTCCCACTCATTACTACTTCCACTCTGTACAAGTGTATTGTTTTGTTCATGCCATTAAGTGCTGTTGACACGTTCGTAGCGAGGAAGTGCTTTTCACTGAATGTTCGTTGCAAGAAATGACATGTAACGTTTATATTATTTATCGTGTACGCTGGCGGACAACGAACAAATCAATCACCACAATTTCGTTACTTGTTAGATTGTGGACATTGTGTTCAACTGCACTTTGATCATTCTGCATGTGAAATTGCTCTCACAGCTGGGCTGTACACTTCTAATCAACGGTTGGAAGCCAGAGTGAAGTGTTAGTGACAGAAATTAGCACAGATTTCTGGTCGTACCTGTAGCTATTGGAGCAATTTACAAAGGGAGATGTTTGATATACAGGGTGTATTATAACTTTACCGGCAAAAAATCAGGGATGTTCTTCGTGTTAAGAACGATGGTGAAATCGGATTGGCGGGGAAGAGTTATCTTTTCGAGAAATTAGTATATTTAGGTGTTTTTTTTTTTTGCTATTTGTTCGGGGCGTCGACAAGGATATTTGGTTACTTGCGGACGCACGATTCAAATTGACTAATTTGCCGTATTTCCTATGCCAGAGAGTTATCCGCTCCCGTGCTTCAGAGAAGAGAAGGGGAGAGAGGGGACATGGGGTGTATGATGGAGACGGAGATAATGCACAAGTTTCCTCATTCGACTCGCACAAGATTGTCCTTGTACCTTACAGGCAATATCCACAGTTAATTTACTAAACAGAACACTCAGTACTGTAATTAAGAGGTCAGTAGATGCAGAGTGTGTCTCGGCTCATAAGTGACAACGACTGGTCCGTGCTCTAACAGTTCTGCACTCTGAATCGAGCAGAGGAGGTGTGGCCACGGCTCTGCCGAGCCTCTACGTCTCTGCATTCGGGAGACGGGACAGGGCTGGACATCACGGCTGGCGTCAACCGTCGGCTGTCCTGATAATGATTTTCCGTGGTTTTCCATTCTCCTGCACTAAGGCGAATGCCGGAACAGTTCCTAGTATACGCCATGGCCGCCAAGCATCTCCTTCACTGCGACAAATCTCCCAGCCTAAGATACGGCGTCACCGTCTAGGAGGGCCACCTGCCCCTTCAGGGGAGGAATGAAAACAGAGCAGTAGTAGTAGTAGTAGTAGTAGTAGTGAAATTAAGACACACTTGTCAGTCAAGGAATGCACGAGATCGTTTCTCCCCTCATCCGTTGGTCGCAATAACATTATTATTTAACATGCTCGAAGAATGATTAACATGCCCCCTCCTACGTCGATGCACAGTTCGCAACGGTGTAGTTATGACCTTTGGCCTCTGTTGAGGATGTGTGGTGTGCCGCGCATTACCTCTGTCTTCCACTTCCCACTTCCCCTCCCTTCCCTTCCCTTCCCTTCCCTTCCCTTCCCTTCCCTTCCCTTCCCTTCCCTTCCCTTCCCTTCCCTTCCCTTCCCTTCCCTTCCCTTCCCTTCCCGCCTTTGACGCTCAGCAACAGGCAGCGGATGGCGAGTTCGTCAATTTGAATCGCCCGTCCGGAAGTAACAAAGTAACCTTATTTTCCCGAAAGGAAAAATCCGATCACACCGACGTTCTTTAACAAAACACGAAGAGCATCTCTGATTTTCTTTTGCTGGCATAGTTCTGATACACCCTGTATTTCCTAGTAGTTTAAAATGATTTATGAAAATACTAATAAGACAACTGAGAGGAAATCTGCTGCCAGAGCGATATGATGAGAGAATGAATGAAAATAAACGAATATCCTACTCCGTAATGAAGAGTATTATAACCAGGCTGATTGGTTCCTGTTGCCTTCTCAGCAAAAGTCGGTGGGTTTGATCCCAGCTCAGTAAGATGGTATTTAAAAATTTTCGAAGACGTTGAGGTGCCGGAATTTAGTCCCACGTGCCACTAAATCTACCGACACGGGGCTGACGTATTTCAGCACCTTCAAAAACCAGGATCGGACCTGCCAACTTAAGCTAAGGTAGACAGTTCCTTGACCGTCTGAGCTATTCAGTCCGGCTTTTTGAAGTACTATTTTGGATTGCAGTTTTATAGCCACCACTTCTTCGTTCTACATATTACTGTTGGAAATGAAGTCACAAAATGAAACCAAGACACGGTCATACAGAAGCATATGATCCCCATAGGGTTACTCATTGAAATTTAGTAAGTTTTGGATCGTATTATATCTGTCATAAAACAAGTAGAGAACTCTCAGAGTCAAGCTTTCATACTACGTGGCTAGACAGATATATAATGCCTTCATTTATAGTGAAGTTACGCTCCAAGACTGATTCTAAAACACTATTTTAGACAGTAGCCGCGTAGCTAATGTTCCACTATTGTGTTTTCTTTATTTTTACATTTTAAGGAAAAATGAAGATAGAAAAACAACAGGAAATATCAAAAGAAAGACTGGCTTGTGTAAATTTCTCCGCGACACGGGAAAACTCGGCTTAGAAGACGAGAGAGTGAGTACTGATTCTTTGTGATTGCTCCCCTCTTAGTAGCCTCTTACGTCATGCAAGGGGTACCGATAAGTCAAAAGAAGTATGCAGCATCATCATGCACGTCCATCAATATGGCAGCTGATCCAGCACACAACATTCCCATGCCACGTCACCAGGTAGCTCCACCTGTCAAGACCTACGTCCAACAAAATGGTCGCTGTTTTAGTACAATTTTATGGTCATAAACATTCGCAAGTGCGAATTATGAGAGAAATTCTGCTCCCTTCGGTGACGTTACCGTACGTAAGGGACTTTGCTGTTACCGAAACGCCAGTCAGAGGCAGAGAAAACACATTTTCAAAAAAAGGAACCACTTTTTTTTCCTTTGTGAAAATTAAATGATCATAATTAAGTCTTCCTGCCATGCCATCCATCAACGGTTGCTAATTTCAGATGGCAACCAGTCATACAACAACATAGCCTGCACCGTTGCTAGGTAACATTTCCTGACCATCCATCTATACCTTACATCACTGCCTGCACGGTTGCTAGGTAACATTTCCTGACCATCCATCCATACCTTAGATCACTAACTGCACGGTTGCTAGGTAACATTTCCTGACCATCCATCTATACCTTACATCACTGCCTGCACGGTTGCTAGGTAACATTTCCTGACCATCCATCCATACCTTACATCACTGCCTGCACGGTTGCTATGGTTACACTTCCGTCACACATTTTTCCGCATTACGTTACACAAATTTTCGGATGACCCCCAGACATAAGACA
Source organism: Anabrus simplex (assembly GCF_040414725.1). Taxonomy (NCBI): domain Eukaryota; kingdom Metazoa; phylum Arthropoda; class Insecta; order Orthoptera; family Tettigoniidae; genus Anabrus; species Anabrus simplex. Next base: position 62,400,838 of record NC_090277.1, read on the forward strand.
TATTTATGTCTACACGGCACCATTTTAACCTGTTGTCTATAGAATACAGAGTTATGGACGTGAGGAAGAAGATGGCGATGATTTAATATAAATAGATGACTTTATTGGCAAATGACATAGAGGAGGCTACTACGCAGCTCCAAACACTGCACTCAATAGCGGCTAAAACGGGTCTTTTGATCAATATAGGAAAGACCGAGTTTGTTACTAACATCAAAGATGCCCCTGGAAAGATGAGCGTCAGTGATATCTACATCAAGAGAGTCAAAATTGTAAAGTACCTTGGGGAATGGTTCTCAGAGGAGCTCAGGGAAACAATGGCTCTTGAACACAGGAAACTCAAACTAGATAAGGCTTACCATGCCTGTAGAAAGCTATATGCTTCAAAAAATCTGTCGACAAATGTCAAACTAAGACACTACAATGCAGTAATCAGACCTTCAGTCATCTAAGCAGCAGAGTGTCTATATTTAACTAAGAAGACCCCACTAAGAGCCCTCGAGGTACAAGGAAGAAAGTTCCGGAGACGCATAGAGTGACCAAGAATTTTACCAGATGGAAGCCAATGGTATCAACCAAATCGTGAGCTATATAAACACCAAGAAAATCTCATAGATGCCATCGGAAGAAGGCGACTGGCTTTTTACGGACACCTATCCAGAATGGACTCAAATAGGTTATCCCATAGGATCTTCAAGGCTGCTAACAAGAGCAAAGCTACTGTATTCGTGTGGATGAAGCAAGCGGAGAAGGACCTTTCGGAACTCCATCTAAATCAAAATGACATAGCTGTCGGAGTAACTATCATACAACTCTTAAAACTAAATCCTTTGTAACATGCCTCATAGAAGTTACCCACGGACCAGGAAATGGTCTGAAGAACGTAAGATTGAATTCAGCCAGAAAATGAAGAACTACTGGGCCATCAGCAAAGCTCGAGGTACCACCAAGAAAACAGCTAGCAAACCAACCGCTAAGAACACCAATTGTGGCAAACAACGACGAGGACATCAAGAAACAGCTAAAACACAAGCAGCGTGGTCCATAGATTGCACTAACGAAATAAAAATAAAGATGACAAACATTGGTTGCCTGGATACCAAAGTGTCTGTTTTTCTATCCATACGAATTGCAGATAATTAATTATTTAATAAGCGGTAGGCTGTCACTATTGTAACAGCCGCAGCAGTTTAAGGTATCGTAGACTTACTTATTAGAAAAAGGCACAAATATTATGTGGATAATACATTTCATTCAATCGAATGTAGAACACCTGGAATGTGGGTAATAACTCGGTGTAATATTACTCCGTGATATGATAAATTAGATACACAATTTAAGATTTCTGGAGTAATTTTACGAGTAAAGGTAATATCAGTAAAATAATAGCCCAGTGTGCTGTGATAGTTGATCGGCGCAACATTAAAAAAAAGTGATGTTTGATAAAATCAAATGCATTTTCATTTCTTTGGATGTCTATAAAATTCAATTCGGCCATCATGATGATCGGCACACCAACATCAATATCAGATTCGTCGTCAATTATTAAACTTGATTCCGAGTAACGCAGGAGTGCACTAAAGTTTTCATATCACCAGAATTGATGGAAGTATGAATATATATATGGAGGCTAATAAAAATCGAGGACGTCCATTAAAAGTTAGTGTAACGTCGCATATTTAGCACAAATTTTGCCTTAATTTGAAGCGCCATTTCATGGAAAGTACAATCCATATTTTCAATTTTTTTTCAGTAGGGAGCCGCCTCTATTATCTGTCAATTGAGACATTAAAAGCAAAGTCGTCTCCTTACAGACCATTAAGGCCCTTGGAGGAGTGGAAGGTTAAGGCTTCCAGCATCCGTAACCTCGGCACTTGATGGGGTAGAGTGGTTAGCTCTACGCCCGGCCGCCTTTGCCCCCAGGAATTAACCTGGTACTCATTTTTGGTGTAGGCTGAGTGAACCTCAGGGCCATGTGCACCTCCGGAAGTGGAAATCTCATTTCTTAAATTTTACTATTTCCTGACGGGGATTCGAACCCACGTCCTTCCGGGCGAACCGAGCACGCCCTTACCGCCTTGACCAGGCAGCCCCTAATTAAATACTCTCACCGATATACCTGTTCTACCCAAACACTAAAAGCGCCTTAACATTTTATTTTCATGTACCCATTGTCGGGAAATATAAGTCTGAAATAACAGCCTGTATTGTCCATGGAAGTCGTAACTGAAACGTCAGTGGCAGGCATTGGAATCTAGGAGGCCTGGAACTACGCCATTTTTCTTACATTCCAGCCAGAATCTTCTGAATCCATATTTAATGTTATAACACGGCCGTTGGTCATCTTAGGTTATAAACAAAGACGGTGCAAAACTATGTTATCCCTGGGGATCTTACATAAATCATTATAATTTAGCAGACCATGAACCTCATTAATTCTCACACAGTAAAGTCACAGCCTCCTGAAACATAACTCAGCCTTTATTCATCAAGTAATTATAAGCACCTTCAAAGCGTTGGTTTTATTCCTATAAAGAGGGGATACATTTAGCGTGTAACAATGGTTTCCCCACCCTCCATCCGTCTGGTGGCGAAACGAATGCGTGGTCAGCAGACATGTCGCGTGTTCTCGCTGAGTGATTGATACACATCGCCGATAGATGTGCTTGTTGTCACGCGACCAGAGGAATGAGGTATCACATTACAGGGATACTTATCAGATACACTCTAATGTTTACCTGGAAGAGCCTGATGTCAATATGAGATACAACTCTGCTTTGAGCTCCGCGGTTGACAAATAGATGACATACAGACACTAATGCTAGTATGACGGATAACACCCTTGTTGATTTATTTCACAAGATTAAGACACCGTGTACGTAATTCTTAGATGTGCATTTTCAACTCCTGTAATTTGGCCTGGTAGTGGAAAGAAATTTTCGTATATTTTAGGGAAATATGCTTTCAAAACATTGGCTCGATTTGGAAACCAGGGTTGTCATAAAAACAATCATTCAAGAATGGTTGTTGAGGGCGGATGTGTGTCAGTTCTGTGTCAACTAGAAATTCTTCCAAATTATTATTATTATTATTATTATTATTATTATTATTATTATTATTATTATTATTATTATTATTATTATTATTTCTTCGTTATGATGATTCAAAGAGCACGTGTGAACTTGTTCGTTGAACTGATGATTTTCGCCTTCTTATCCTCCCAAAATCTCTTCATTAATACACTGTTTTGCATCTTGCCGTCTCTGGACCACTTCCTACCAGTTTTCGTTTTTAGGTTCCCCCACGAATTTATGGTTGGTTACTGTTGTACTAAAGGCTTCACAGTCTTCGGTTATGTTGACTGTTATTTTCATTTCTTGGAGGTCCGCCTTGGTTCCTTCTAGCCAGTTTATTTTCACCTTCTTTGAGTCCATTCTGTAGATATAGCCATACAATTTCAGACGTCTCTTGTGTACGGCATCAATGAACCTGACAGTTCAGGAGTAAAGGTCAGTTGTTCTCATCTTAATCAACAATCCATTCTCTCTCGTGGGACCATAAATGTCCATGAGAACTTCCCTTTCTTGCTTTTCAATTTCTCTATCATTTTAGTGAGACTTCCAAGGGATATGGTTTCTGAGGCGTATGCAGCTTCCGGCCAAAGAACTGTCTTGTAGTGTCGTAATTTTGTATTACGCAATATGTGTCTTTTCTTGTTGTAATTCCATGTTAGCCTGTACCCCTTATGGAGTTTGGTTGTTCTTTCTATAGTCCGCGAAACGTTTAGTGTTACTTAGTTTTACGGGGTGATGAGTAAGGATGGAGATACTCGGGTTCTGGTAATACTGCCAGCAGAATAGAAATGAAATCTGAATTGAATCGATAGTATGATTGATCGATATGAATTTTCTAAACCATCGTTTCCGTGTAGGAGTTCTGGGTTGTTCCTGTGATGTGCATTGATTTTCCTCACCCATGTCCAAGCTTAACCAATATTTTGACTTTTCTGTGTAAATAACAACAGTATTTAAAGTGTTGAAAATAATACCGCCAGATGTCTCACGGCGATGCATAATGGTTTCATATTTTTGGTGTCAGAGGTTGTCAATACGAATCTCGAAGATAACCGAGGTCTACCGATTCAGTACTAGGGAGCTGAAGTATTGCTAAAAGTTTCGCGTACTATACGTTGGCCCTACTTTCTATTCCTGAAGGTAGTGTGATTTCTCCAAGGTATTTGAAGGAGGACACTTGTGAAAATGTGCCGTTTTCCATCTCTAGCGTATTTTTCTGCTATTGAATTCTGCAGTATAATGGGGTTCACTTGATACAAGATTTTCTCAAGCTCATAGCTACTGGAAGAAAGTGCACAGTGAGAAGATGACGCTACTGACCAAGTATACATGACGAACAGTGGTTGTCATGGTTACAGTAGTGTCGGAAAATTGATGATGCTCATTCCAGATAGGGCCGATGACCTAGCTGTTAGGCCCCTTTAAACAACAAGCGTCATCAACATCATTCCATATAGACCCCAACCCGAACGGACAAAGATATCTTGGGTTTTTATATAAAGAGGTTAATAGAACATTTAGTCAAAAACTTGCACAAGCTGACTGTAGTCCGCCATTAAGTCCGGGTCATAGATCGATACAAATGTCTTGAAGGTACTGACATGTAATGATGATGTACTGACGTGAAATGAAAGGGTGCACTCAGCGATTGCCAGAAATAGTAGGACATTCCTCAGATATGGCTGCACATTATGTCTAATGTCCGTCATCAGCTCCATCGCATCACTGACAACATAAATGTTCCTGTCTGTCCCTAGACCGTAGAGATAGGATCTTCTACGAAGAACTTATATCACTTGTAATGTACCTAAACACACAAATATTTTTCGGAAATTTTGTTTTCACAGTCAAAGCCAATCAGGTAATAGTGCTATCATTACTAGAAACACATTAGTCACATTTTCATCCATTACGAAAATTTTCAAAACTATTATTCTTTAATACAAAGCATGCCTCCGAAGCGTAACGAGTATCAGTATATTCTGCCATGCTCGGGGTCCCGGGTTCAATTTCAGGTACTTCTAGAAATTTAAGAATGACAGGAATGCTGGTATGTGGTTAAATTGATGCATGGAGATCAGCTCCATCTGGGTGAGCCTACAAAAAGTTGCACCATCTCGTGACGAGTACACAAATTTACTTCATTACTACAAACAAAAACATGATAAAAATGTATCTATACAGCTACTATTCCAACTTAACAAGGGAAGAACAAAATGGATTCCCTTCAAGTCAAAGAAAATTTTCGTTCGGAACAGCCAGAAAAAATTAGAGTAGCATCATGGAAAAGTACAATTAAAGAGCTCGAAGACTGGACGATTCCTTGTGTAAATTTACCTTTAGGACATGCCAATGGAATGGGTTTCATGGAAAGCGCTGAACAGGTTTCGATGTGGGGTAGGTTGGTCCAAGGTGAATTTGAAGAGAACTCGGGTATGCATTTGCCACAACACCATGTGAAAGTGCGGGGAAGAACATGCATAGTGTACGATGAAGGAATTCATAAGGACAACAGGTGAAGTATATGATGGTCAAAAAAGTAATATTTAATGCAGGTTCTCTGTATAGAGGTTTTATAACCTATCACTGTTGGTTTTTATGTGACCGTTACCAGTACCGGCTTTTAGTTGTGCTTATTATGTTAAACCTGTACTTTTAATATTGATGTAGCTTCTGGCACGATGAATAAATTCCTCCAATGACAGCTTGGAACATACTACTTAGTTGAACAGCTCTTCCCCTTACTTCAAAGTTTTAATAAATAATAATAATAATGTTATTTGCTTTACGTCCCACTAACTACTTTTTAAGGTCTTCGGAGACCCGGAGGTGCCGGAATTTAGTCCCGCAGGATTTCTTTTACGTGCCAGTAAATCTACCGACACGGGGCTGTCGTATTTGAGCACCTTCAAATACCACCGGACTGAGCCAGGATCGAACCTGCCAAGTTGGGGTTAGAAAGCCAGCGCCTTAACCGTCTGAGCCACTCAGCCCGGCACTTCAAAGTTTTCCCAGTCCAAAGTTCGCAACAACTTTTTAACACTAGCCTACTCTTTTTTTCAAAAATCATCCATAACAAATCGTGCTGATTTCCCTTCGACCCTTCAAAGTTCTCAATATCAAGTGAGGGATGGCTGTTCAAAAAATTGCTCTTTCCACCACAAAAAAAAATGTTGATAAAACCGCAGCCGCCTCTGTGGTGTAGTGGTTAGCGTGATTAGCTACCACCCCCGGAGGTCCGGGTTCGATTCCCGGCTCTGCCACGAAATTTGAAAAGTGGTACGAGGGCTGGAACGGGGTCCACTCAGCCTCGGGAGGTCAACTGAGTAGAGGCGGGTTCGATTCCCACCTCAGCCATCCTCGAAGTGGTTTTCCGTGGTTTCCCACTTCACCTCCAGGCAAATGCCGGGATGGTACCTATCTTAAGGCCACGGCCGCCTCCTTCCCTCATCCTTGCCTATCCCTTCCAATCTTCCCATCCCCCTACTAGGCCCCTGTTCACTATAGCAGGTGAGGCCGCCTGGGCGAAGTACTGGTCATACTCCCCAGTTGTATCCCCCGATCAAGAGTCTGAAGCTCCAGGACACTGCCCTTGAGGCGGTAGAGGTGGGATCCCTCGCTCAGTCCGAGGGAAAAGCCGAACCTGGAGGGTAAACAGATGATGATGATGATGATGATGATAAAACCGCAAGAAACGTAAAATAAAAGGCTCATGCAACGTACCCATGATCAAGTTTGGCACAAATTTTAAGAAATTACATCTACCTTATCTGTATTACTCGTGGCAATCGATAATATTCAACTAGTGCAATGCATATGAACGAAATACTGATTTGTTTTTTGAAAGTGGAAATAGCACCTTTAGAACAAACACTCCTCACGTAATCCTGCTGTGGTTTCCATACAATGGAATCACATTGTAATTGGGTTCACTTTTCCAGACTCCTTATCCGAACCAGTGACACAAAAATGAGTTCCATCATTATCCTGTAGGAAGATTCGCAGGAACACACGTTGTACCTGGTGTAGAATTACGTTTTGACAGCTGAGTGCGAGAGCTGGGGAGAGAGTTGGTCTGGCTAATGTCCCTCGTGAGTCCAGCTGATGAAGACGGCTAGCACGCCGGGGAACCGAGAGAGTGCTCAGGAAAATATATCAATAAGTATGAGTATCCGTCACGTACTGGAATTGGAAGGTCCAGGGTTGAGTTAGTTTACAATCCTCCAGCAAGGTTCCAAACAAGAAGAGAGATTAAGTTACTAAGCCCTTCATCCACCGCCCAGATACAGTGATTGTTTCTGTTAACTCATCACGATAAAATGCCAGTTGATCTGACTTTAAAGAGTACAATTTGAAAGGAATTTCTAACGTCTAGAACTCACGTCATTATGTTGTGTTCTTCTCTGTGGAGGTAGTGACCTTCACTAAAAAGAGGATGGCTTTCAAAGAACAATTACTTACGACGTGAAACTTAGAATATAAACTGTGACATTTTTCAACCTATTTTAATTTTGAATGTTCTTAGTAATTTTTATTGATTAGACATTTCTTGTTTGTTATTGTTATTTAAGTCATCACTTCATACGCATTATCGATGTATAACTCTGAGATTAATTATAACCATACACGTACCATTCTGAGAAGAACTTCCACCATATTCATTTTTATTAAATTCAAAATTTGAGTAAATTTATAATCAATTACAGTAGTCTGTATACAGATCTGAGAATAACTATAATCGCATACCGTTCGGTATGAATAATAAGAAAAATAAATATCACAATATGTACTTTCTGACGCAAAACATTGAGAATATTCTGAATCAATCATTGTTCGATAAACAAGTTTGGGGATAATTACAAACATTTAATTTTTTAGGTATAATTTTGAGAACAATCCCAACACATGCAGTTTTCGTTAAAAAAGTTTCAGAACATTATTTTCATTAAATAAAGTGTGCGATATGCAATTTTTAGAAACATTGTCTGATTATTTATAATTTTTTAATGGCACATAATACGTACGGTGTTACTTTATTATCGCAACAACCAGAGGTGTGTGAAGCAACTGCCGCGTTCATGAAAGACTCAGATTTAAGAATATAACGTCTGCAGTGATATAATATCGAAAAAATAATTTAACCAACAGCAGTTTCAGTCTTTATAGCTTTTCTCTGCGAGTGTGTGATTATACTGTATGAACCCTGAAACATTGAAGGTGTGAATGTATTGCAAGTGTAAACTTACTGCTTATCTTTTGATTCAACTGTATTTGTAGCTGGTCGTTTCGTTTGGTACCTAAAGCCAAATACAAGGTTAACAAATAAAAATAATGCTTAACCCTTTCGTTTACTTTACTTCAATCACTTTACCGTAAGCAAAAGCAGTGCACATACCGTTATTGGTTTTGGATCGGCCCCAAAGTCTATCCGTTGTTGCCTAATCCATCTGCAATTAATGACGGATGTATTTCCAATAGTCCTTATGTTCCATCTTCCCAGCCTTCAGTACCTAGTGGAATGCCTCATTCCATCTGCTGACAGATGTCAGCTAGTTCTGGGTTTATGCCTAATGAGTGGATTTTCTCGATTACCGAAGCTCAGAGTTCACTACCTAGAAGACAATTCAAGTAATACTCCCTCACGCGAAGGATAGTGTTTTGCGATGTAAATGAGTTGCAGGAACGATGGTAAAAGTTCAAGTACTCTGTCCCCGAGCGTAAGTTTTAAGCGTTTAGCATTAAAATCCACCTAACTGGCCTGGAATTGAACCCTGGGTTCCAAGAACCAAAGACCAAGATGGTGACCACTCAACTATAGAGCTCGATAATAGGCAATTAATTGATGTAATTTACTGTAATACTACTGTACTGTTGAATGAAACCGGTATAGCTCCATTAACACGTTGACCGCCGCATCAGACACCGGTGACTATTTTGATTTTCCGCTAGGCCATAGCGGACACGGGTGTCCACTTGCAGGGGGTAAAAATAAAGTTTCGACCCACAGAGCAAATGGTTTTTTTTAATTGGCGCCCAACGTTTTTCACCTTGTTAAAGATAATTAAGTTGTTATCTATATCTCAGTTATTAATTAATGCAAAAAAGGAGCATATTGTTTCATGATCGCCTCAGTACCATTTAAGAATATATAAATAGAATATATATACCTATAAAGGACCTGGAGATATTCGATGCTCCATCGAATCGAGTTCGTTCCCGAGTAACGTTATTAGTTACCAATAGTAGTTCTATGCTATCACTGTTCGCCGCTACACAACTTTAATACACGTTCTCCCCTTCTTCTTATTTCATTAGCGGTCAATTGTAATTAAAACTGTTTCACCAGAGTGCAGCAGGTGGGCAGTATTAGGAAGAGTAATAATAATGTGCGTCCATACAGGGGTTATACAAAACGGCTCCTTATAAGCAACACGCATTATGTCCTCTTCTACACGCCTCGTTATAGGCAACACGCATTACACACATTACCTCTCATTGTACACTAGTTCTGAAGTTGTTTTCAGTGGGAACACACAGAGCTTAGTTATAGTGTTAAGTGAAGGAGTTCCAGAAACATCAGGGTATTCTGCACATATATACAGAAATGGAAAATGAAAATGAAAAATAGAAATGATCGAGAATTTGAATATTTCTATCTCCTAATCTAGAGCCTAGCTCCCCAAATCCTATAGCCTGTGACTATTGGCTGTGCCGTTATTATTTGATGAAAAAGGTTTACGCTCGGAAACCGCAATACATAAGCATGCTGGAAAGAGCAGTGGAGGAAGAATTCCACACTAATCCAGCAAACATATATAGTGAAGCCATGACTGGCTGACTTACCAAAGCCTTGCCGACTATGCTTGGATGGGAACTACGAGCAGTGTAAGGCAATAAAGTGACTCTAGCTGGTAGTTTTGTGTACTATTCTTTAAGTTTAAGAATTGTCCGACCCTATGCCTAAATAGTTAGCAGCTGGCCTTTGGTCACAGAGATCCCGGGTTCGATTCCCGGCAGGGTTGGGAATTTTAACAATAATTGGTCAATTTCCCTGGCATGGGCCTGGCTGTATGTGTCTTCTTCATCATCATTTCATCATCATCACAAAGCGAAGATAACTTACAGGATTCAAATTAAAAAACCTACATCTAGCGAGCCGAACTTGTTCTCGGACACTCCCGGCACTAAAATCCATACGCATTTCATTCCAGTTCAAGAATTTCCTTTACAACAGTAAAGTAGCATTTCCCTGGCATCACACGATGTGATAAAGCAGGCATGTAGCATTTTTCAGGTCTTTACGAAATAAGGCTTGATGTCATTCCACGAGCATTCACCATCAATCCAATCACCTCAATAAGTTCTAAGGTGCATTTATTTTTATAGCACGGCACTGTATGTTCGTAGATAGCCTTCTTCTCATTGTCAATCTCCTGTATCTGGTATGAACTCAGTGGTAAGGAAAAAGGTAAGTAACTACCAGAACTTGAAAACTGAGAAAATTGAGATCAAAGTTTAATCAATTTGTCATTATTTTCTAATTTATGGATGAGCCAGGCTGAGTGGCTCAGATGATTGAAGCACTGGTCTTCTGAGCCCAACTTGGCAGCTTCGATCCTGGCTCAGTCTAGTGGTATTTGAAAGTGCTCATGTAAGTCAGTCTCGCGTCGTTAGATTCACAGGTACGTAAAAGAACTCCTGCGAGACAATTGGCGTCTCCAGAAAGCATGAAATGTAGTTAGTGTGACGTAAAAGCAATAACACTTTATTCACTTCATGGATGACGTTGAAATTAATACATTAACTATAAAACAAACAGGACAATTTACTTCTGCCACAGCTTCTTACTAGAATTATTACCAACAATAAAATGAACGAGTTAACAATGTGCAGACACTGCTTTCTTACAGTGTAGCCGGTATTTAATGCCTTCTGTCAATGTTGAGAGAGGAATGAAAGTACAACCTTGAAACGCAGTGCTCCTGCAGATACTGTTTCTTAAATGCAGTCTCTCCTTACTAATTTCTGTCATTGTAGATGTCAAAGAAAGTGCGAAATCAGTAACATATTTCTCCTGGTACTTTGAAAAAAAATCATGTTACTGCCTTTTAAGGTTGCATTGTGATGCAGAACATCGCGAAGATTCCAGCAGTACCAAAAACTCTATATTTTTTTTATTTCTACAGTTACTGCCTTTTTCCTTTACACGGCAATTATATAGCCAGATTTAGAGTCAGATTTAAAGGCTATGATATCGATTCGCATGGTGGTTCCTTGTATAGCGATTCCAGAAAACTTCCACATAAGTGGTATATCACCTCCTTTTAAAAGATTACGGTAGCATGATTGTAATGGTAAGTATGGTGACGGGCATTGCGAAGAGTTTTACCGTATGAGTAAAAGCCAAGGGTTTCGATCTCGCTGTGGCAACAGTACGGTCCGTTACACGACTAGAACACGTTTACTTTAACGGTGACTTAAATGGAACTACAGAAGAATTTACTACAATATTGTGTAATATTATTTTGCGCGGGCCGGGAAAACAAACAAAATTGTTATTTTTCTCTTTATCAATTATGATATGAAAGCATCTATATCTTTCAGAAAAACCTCCTAGAGTAATAGAGATTGTAAACTTTGTCCATAGCGAGATTGAAGGAGACACCGCAACTGAGTAACCTCCAACATAAGAGCCACGTTTGAGAGATTATAATTTGGAATATTGATTTACATCCAACAAAACGATTTATGTTTAATATAATTTCACCACAGAATCTTGCTATTTGACCAATATAATAATAATTGAATGATGGCGTATGACCTCCGGACAGGCCTGGTGCAGGTCTTTTTCTAGTAGACGGCCTATTAGGCGATCTGCATGTCTGTGAAGATGAGGGCCCTACCTAGGATGATTTCTAATATTGAATACGACACACATACCCAGCCCCTGAGCCATTGGAATTGACCAATTAAGGTTAAAATCCCCGGAACGGCCGGGATACGAACCCGGGACCCTCCGAACCGAAGGCCAGTACGCTGACCATTCAGCCAACGAGTCGGACTTTGACCAATATTATGCTGATAGATAAAATCCGAATAATGCCATTTAAGAAAATAAAGTACGTCTCCGTATCTGCGTTATTAATAATCTCATAAAGAATTGACGTTATTGATTTACAAGCTTGATAATGCAATTTAATATTATGAAAATAGGATGTGGATAATTTTAACGGATTTAAATTGTTTGAGGTGGATATTCTTATTGTATTGTATAAGTAGGTTTAGTCTAAATGTTTTATTTGTTATTTGTTTCATCCTAATTGCAGACCTAATATTCACAACTGAATCGGAATATAGTGAATTACCATTGCATGGGCATCCATATACAGGGTGAACTATAATTCGCGCACTCGGGCATCGCAGCGCGACTCCTCACATGCCAGCAATAAAAAAATGTCTCTTACAAAATGTCATCTTGCGAGTATATCCGGCAGAAAAACGACGTTGAAGATTAGCAATCTGGCAACACTGTAACCACATGTAGGGTAACTACCTCTGTCAGCAGACGTTCCGCGTATTGTACAGTTGGTGCAATGGATAGAGTTTTGGGTTAGCATGCAGGAGGTCGAGTGGTCGATCCTGGGTTGAGCCGTATGTTTTTTATTTCGTAAATGTAGTCCAGGTGGCATCTTAATCGTCAACAGCGATTGCAGTGGGTCCTCTAGAAACCATTTGCACTTACATACTACGATCCTAGAAATGGACGAACAATCGTTTTCATTGGTCAGCTTTGAAAGGCGCCCTTTCCACGTCGTGGGCGTGAATTTATTCGCACCACTTGATCTACTACATGTGAAACCTGTTTTCTTTTTACCCTCCTCCAATGGTCCCATAGATTAGTCATCATCATCATCATCATCATCATCATCTGTTTACCCTCCAGGTTCGGTTTTTCCCTCGGACTTAGCGAGGGATCCCACCTCTGCCGCCTCAAGGGCAGTGTCCTGGAGCTTCAGACTCTTGGTCGGAGATACAACTGGGGAGTATGACCAGTACCTCGCCCAGGCGGCCTCACCTGCTATGCTGAACAGGGGCCTTGTGGAGGGATGGGAAGATTGGAAGGGATAGACAAGGAAGAGGGAAGGAAGCAGCCGTGGCCTTAAGTTAGGTACCATCCCGGCATTCACCTGGAGGAGAAGTGGGAAACCACGGAAAACCACTTCCAGGATGGCTGAGGTGGGAACCGAACCCACCTCTACTCAGTTGACCTCCCGAGGCTGAGTGGACCCAGTTCCAGCCCTCGTACCACTTTTCAAATTTTGTGGCAGAGCCGGGAATCGAACCCGGGCCTCCGGGGGTGGCAGCTAATCACGCTAACCACTACACCACAGAGGCGGACCCCACAGATTAGTACCAACTATTATTCTTGCCTCGTTCAGGTCCATTACATTTCGTTAGGGCCTTACGTTACCAGTAAGCCTAGCAACGTGCTCTGCGAATAATGTCCAAACTCGGTTACAATTTGTATGTGTTATCACCATGGTACCAATAATTCTGCCTTTCAACATTGCGTGTTGCGTCTGGTAACCGCATGCTGTTTAGTACGTATCTCAATGTATTATTATTATTATTATTATTATTATTATTATTATTATGTTGTAAAGGTAGGATACATGTGACCTCAGAAACGGTGTCTTACTGTATCACAGTAGGTAATGTCAGATGGAAATTAGCAAATAAAAATTGCGCCTCAACCCAGGACCGAACCATCGACCTCCTGCATGCCAACCAAAAACTCTACCTACTGCACCTACTGTACAGCACAGGATGGACGTGCTGACAGCGGTAGTTACCCTACATATGGTTACAGTGTTGCCAGATTGCTACTCTTTAACGTCCGTTTTCTGCCGGATATACTCGCAAGACGAAATTTTGTAAGAGACATTTTTTTATTGCTGGCATGTGAGGAGTCGCGCTGCGACGCCCGAGTGCGCGAATTACGCTTCACTCTGTATATACCCAGGTGGCTCTCCATCCCCGTATTTTCTACTTATAAGTATCCCGCATGCACTAATGAATAACGGGATGCCTAATCGCTGGTTTACAAAGGAGTGCTACAACGTGGAGTATTTCGGATGTAAAAGATATAGCGGTCATTTGACTACACACGTTCTGTAACAAGGTGCATTTGTAAATACGCCAAAGATGAAAAAAGGAAAGTTTAATAACTAAGACACTCCACTGTATCAAAATTTTGCTTGTATGTGGTATATGCCTTGAACGTTCCATTGGATCTTATTTGCAACACTGTTCGCCTAAATACGTGTATAGAAGGCAGGCGGTTATTTGTAAACTCCCGCGCGTACCATCTCCGAGCTTCAGCCGCATTTCGATCTGATTTTCCATAGATTAAAAGTATGTCTGTGCATTTGTCATTGCTGAACACAACAGACATTGTCGATATGTTGACAGCAAATGTAGTACTACTTTACCAAATACCAGCCTTCTACTACGAGCTCGGAAACGTGACTTACTGACACAAGGAGGTGCATTGACGGGTAGCGTTGAGGAACACGCAGCGACCGGCCGTCTAGTTGTTATCCCTTCGTATTCTGAAGTAACTTACCTGCAGGCAATAATACCCCTGTGAAAATCAGTTATTTATTTATTTATTTATTTATTTATTTATTTATTTATTTATTTATTTATTTATTTATTTATTTATTTATTTATTTATTTATTTATTTATTTATTTATTTATTTATTTATTTATTTATTTATTTATTTATTTATTTATTTATTTATTTATTTATTTATTCATTCATGACTTACATTTCTGGTGAAGTTAGGGCTCACGGCCATCTCTTATACTTAACCACTTTAGACAAAAGAATTTCAAGTCTAAATAGAAAAGTAAAATATAGTATTCTCTTCAAAGAAATTATTCTACGGACAGATACGCTAAGACCAGGTTACAAATCGGTACGGTAATTAGTGTGACAATAGTAATAATAATGATATAAAGAGGAAATATATCAATAATAATAATAATGACTGAAGTGCATAATAAATAAAAAGACGCCCATTCACACAACATACACACGATTACTCACTCAACTCAGGAAAAAATTTCGGCAGCCAGATTTGAATTTATTAGAGGAAGTAAAGTGCCGAATGTCCATTGGTAGTATTCCAGCGTCTTGATGCAGTACTTAAACGCAATTATTCTAGGAATTCTTTCTAGTTAGAGGAATTTCAAGTAGAGAACAAGACGGGTATCAATTTCGTGGAATGGGCGAAGGAAACCAAAATTAGAAGATAGGTAAGTAGGGGTGTTCGTCGAAAGTAATAAGTAAACAAGTGTCATTAGGTGAACATTCCTTCGTTCATTTAAGCGTAAGCATCACAATGCTGAAATATGGTGTAACATGAGCGTCATGTCGCAGGTGGAAGGCATATCCTATGTATGAGTTCTGTGTTCCTGCTGAAGTCGCAAAGTTTGTTCAAAATTTAGATTTACTAGTGCCGTTCCACTATAGTCTAAAATTGGGAATATAAGTGCATGGATTAATTTTAATTTAAGGTTTTGACAAAAAGCATTCTTTTAACGTTTCAGGGGATATAGAGCTGGATGGATCTTTCGACATACAATAGTTGCGTGTTCATTCCAGGTCAAATTCTCAAAGATGGAGATTCCAAGATTAAATACATTTTAAGGTACAAAACAGCAATGTCATTGATGATGATTGGAGGAGGATTGATATTGATGATTGCATGTACTTTGTATTTTACGAGTATTTAGGATTAAGTGGTTGTGTTTAGAAAAGGCGGTAAGCCTTTCAGTTTCTGAATTAATATGCTGAACTGTTTCACGTAAATTGTTTATAGTGGTGTGTTTGTATTTCTGCAGATCATCAGCATATAAGTGGTAATTACAATACTAAAATGTGGAGGATATACACCATTAATATGCAAAATGAACTATAGAGGTCCTAGAACGGACCCTTGAGGGACACTAGGTGATTTTAGAGCCCATTAGGATCTTTCTTTGTTTACCACTACTGGCGATAATTTGTAAGATACGACTATTAAAAACATTAGGAATATCGGCCCGATATGCAGAGAGCGGCGCTTGGATAATAGTATAGACGTCCCATTCATCACGAGTGCATGTAGAACACTTATAAGTAGAAAGTAAGGCGCTGCCAGGCCACCTGGTATATAATTGGTTTCATAGTAAAGAAAAACTAGTTGCCATTATAGCAGTCAACTGATATTCTGTATAGAATGTTATCTTCTTTGAATCAGTGAGCTCTGTAATCCCGTCTACCACATTTTTCATGCGAGGCTTTCCCTCAAGTCTCCTAAAATATCCCAGTTTTTGGTTGTATTGCCCTTGCACTTGCTGTCATCAGACCTGCAGCACGCAAACAGCTACTTACTGAGCTGGACGACCCTCACAGTGTTTCATCTGATATTCACCTGTACAGTAGAAAAAGTATTAGGAACCGAGAATGCATCAGCGCATTTGGAACAGAGGGAGAACAACACATTATTTCAAGACAGAGCATGGTAAATTGCACTTGCTTTTGTCAATCAGTTAAACAAGATGTGCCTCTTAAAACTGAGTTGCATTTTCTGCGAGAGGATAAAGAATTTCGTGGAAGAAATACCATTAAAAATATCTTAGTTCCAAGGTAAGGCTTCACCGTCTCCCAGATCTCGCATCGACTTTTATATAGCATTTATCACTAATTATAGAAATCCATGGTTTATGTAACCGTATTAATATTCAATATGTCCGGTGCGCCGTCCAATGCGTTACGAATCCATTCACATTAGGTCCAATCCTCTCAAAATCGTGGCAAGTTCGTGTATGAAGAATTCCTTACATAAATATAGACAGGCTGATTTTATTGGTCCCACACCGGGCGAATTGGCCATGCAGTTAGGGGCGCGCAGATGTGAGCTTGCATCCGAGAGATAGCGAGCTCGAACCCCAGTGTCGGCAGCTCTGAATATAGTTCTCCGTGGTTTCCAGTTTTCACACCAGACAAATTTGTCGTAAGACCTATGTGTGTCGGTGCGACGTAATGTAAATTATTAAAAAATACTAGCAATATGAAATATGAACCTAATTCCTACGCTAATATGAAAAAAACAAATTGGCTTATACATAAAATACTATGTAATATACTACTCAATTATTAGATAAAGACGACCAGAAAAGCCGATACCATCCGAGAAGTATAGGCCTAACACGAAGATTTTTTTTTTTTCCTTAGAAAAGGGACAAGTCGCGTTTAGGGCAGTATCTACTGTAATGGATGTCATAATTTATAAATGTTTCAGGAGTACTCCGTTTTATTAACAAAGTGCAGAGAAACCCCCGTGCCAACCTGTTGACAGGTTAGTTTTTGTGATTGCAGCCGTATGTAACCTATCGAAGTTGAATGATAACAGAAGTGGTACAGCACACATCAACAATTCCCCTGTAGATGAGGGCGGTTGAATAACATCCAAGCTATCCACTGCCTGTCGTAAGAGGTGACTAAAAGTTTCCCTAGGGGCTGTCAACTTGGTGACCACGGGACCGTTAGTTGAATCCTGGCATTGCTTCCACTTACTTGTGCCAGGCTCCTTACTTTCATTTATCCTATGCAACCTCCCTTTGTCAAATCTTGTTGTTTTCCGACCCCAACGTTTTTAGAGAATCCGAGGCCTAGGGAGTCTTTGTCACGCCCTTCGTGGTCCTTCTCTTTCTTTGGCCGGTACCTTCATTTTTCTCTCTGTCATTGCGACATAATAATAATGTGAGAGCGATTACAGCAACAACGAAGGTATGGAAGACGTCTCTTCTGGCTTCTCGGAGAGAAGTGAAAGTATTATGTCATCTTCGGATCGGCCACGGTATAGCGACACACTCCTACTTACTGAAGGGTTCATCTCACCTTAGTACACATCCTTACGGGAGTGCGTGGATCTGGCCGATATGCGCCATAGTCTAACATTTCAGAGTACCCCATCTTTCTCATCCTATGACGGATAGTGGCCTGTCTTATCGTGTATAAAAGTGTCTTATCTATTCGTTTTCAATTGTTATTTCATTGTTAACTACGTTTTATTCTATTGACTCTGTGTGTATTTCAGTGCGTTATTCTATATTTTAATTTGAATGATATATAATATTACTTCAAAGGCAATGCCTAATCCTATTCAATCCATTTATCATTTTATATGGAAATAAGGCATTGCGAATTTGACCCACGGATTGTTCTAAATTTATATTCATTCATTATCACTTTTTAAATTCTATTCAGTGGATGAATTTTAAAATTTCAAACTATCATTACTAGAGTCCGGTACTTCAGGCGTTAATAGGTTAGAATGCAAAGTTTCGGAAGCGAGCAGCAAGTATAGTCTACCTTCACAACGATGATGCTATGGGGTTTGCATAAACATTAGGGGTACAGCCCATCAGAACTCCTTTGATTTATGTTACTCTTGCTACATTATGGAAGAACGGGTGGCCGACACTTCCTATTAACCATGTGTAGTTTCCTTCTTAACCTGTTACGGCATGAAAATCCGGGCTTTGATCATTATAGTCCGCGCAACTTTTAGCGATATTTCTTTGTACGGGGTGGTGGAGGAAGGAGGGAGCTCTCACGGTTCCGGTTATACTGCCAACTGAATGAAAATGAAATCTGAATTGAATCGATAATATGATCGATCGATATGAATTTTCTAAACCTTTATTATCTTACGCCAACAACTGTGTCATACACACTTCATATAACATTATATAACATTTTTCGATGCGAATCTTGTTCCCAGCATGAATTCTATAGTTTGGCTTTGCTGTGTAAACAACAACAGTACTAGTACGCAAAGTGTACGCCAGATGTCACACAGCGATGCATAAGCGATTCATAGTTTGTGTTTCAAAGGTTGCCAATACGAATCTCGAAGATACCCGAGGTCGACCTATTCAGCACTAGGGTGTCCATGTATCGCTAAAAGGTGCGCGTACGGTACGTTTCGTTTCCTGCCATACCATTATGCGCGGATGACCTAGATGTCAGGCCCCTTTAAACAACAAGCATAAGCAAGGTCATCATGATCATCTTCTCTCTGATTGGCGTTAATAGAGGATGCTTGTTCAGTTGTAGTTCTTCTTAAAATAATAATCACCACCACCACGTTAACAATCAATGGTCAGTGTAACCTAGATGTAACATTGTTGCTACGTTTTAGAGGCTGGGGACATTATACATCGTCATATTTGTTTCCTTACGGCTAGTAATTTATATGTGGCCGTTGTAGTAAATAGCTTCGTTGTTAAAAATACAGAGGGAAGTCCTAAGGCACCTAGATCAGCAATCGAATGTGAAAGTACGCTTCGCCGAGTCGTGGCCTATCAGAGAGCGAAACAACGCGTGTGTACCTAGGGTTAGTCCATACCGCTATGGATGGTGCGGTGTCTGGGGGCTGGATGAGTGCTTGATGATGGAACAGCAAGACGGATGAGGCCACGGGCGACCCTCACGCCGATCGGTCCAGCTGTCAATGAAGTGGACAGGCTAGAGAGAGACGGAACATACCCCGGAGAATTCTACCGTCTACATGCCGATAACTGTACTTCACAAAACACGCTCACACATTCGCTCCATTTCGTCTGCTAACACACAGCATAAACAAAAACACAGTAAAAGTACCCTGGAAATATGATACGGTTTATTTCTACTCCTTCTGCTGATGCTGCTGCTGCGTGAATGGGTCACTTAGCTCCACACGGAATCAACATTTGTTGAACTTTCTTCCTTGCACAATTGTTCCTCATTTTCATCTATTGTTGTAATTTCTGTTCCTCTCACTAGGTGCGCCGTGTTGGTTTCTTCTCGTCTTCCTCAAATCCCCTTTTGTGAACAATTTTCCTCGTTACATTTCTATCCTGCAGATTTGGTGATCCTAATTCAGTGATGTCTTTCTCTACTTGCTTATACCATTTTGATCTCGCACGTTTTATTTGCAAATATTTTTGTATTCGATAAGTAAGTCTATTGTTATTCATTCTTTGCAAATGGCTTAAAAATTGAATTCGTCGCAGTGTCATTTTATCATTAAGTTTAGATATTTTGAAATATATGATGTATTCCATTTTTAATTCTTGGCCCTAATATTTTCTCACGATTTTCTTTTCTCTAATCCCTAATTGTTCCTTTAAATGTTTATGATGTAAATTGAGCGTTTGATCACTCTTAAGCAATGACGCGTTTTACTGTTCCAGGACAAGAATTCTTTGTGTGTTGAAAAGCAATTTCCATTTTCTGAATTCATGAAGTTACTGATTTATTCTCATTGCCATTTTCAGTGTTCCATTCACCTAAGTACATAAATTCCTTTACTCTCACTATTTTATTCATATCAATGCTATGGTCAGGTGGAGCAGTTTTGATATTAGTCATAAATTTATTTATTTATTTATTTATTTATTTATTTATTTATTTATTTATTTATTTATTTATTTATTTATTTATTTATTTATTTATTTATTTATTTATTTATTTATTTATTTATTTATTTATTTATTTATTTATTTATTTATTTATTTATTTATTTATTTATTTATTTATTTATTTATTTATTTATTTATTTATTTATTTATTTATTTATTTATTTATTTATTTATTTATTTATTTATTTATTTATTTATTTATTTATTTATTTATTTATTTATTTATTTATTTATTTATTTATTTATTTATTTATTTATTTATTTGAATATGTACTCGAACACCGTGACACTGAAAGCTATAACAAAATAAATAATTGTACGTTGTATTTATTGTTAATTTTTTTTCAAGTGTTATCCTTCCCCTCTACTTCTGTTGTTTCCTGTGATTACGCTTTCAAGTTAATAACATTTCCTCACTTGGCCTATTTTTGAAGTTCCCATCTTTGCCATCCTACCAAGATACAACGGTTCTTAGGAGGCGGATAGAGGACCGGAACCCCATCTTACACAGGATGAGAATTGTATCCTAAAGGCGGGTGAACCCAAGCGTAGAACGCAACGGTAAATCAGTCCATGAAATATATTTTTTATTTCCCTATTCTAGAAACATGATGGAGCAAGGAACGATCTTCAATACGCACTAAGAGACCCGTGCTGCGTTATAAATAGTTCATATAACTCGTCTTGATATTCCTGCCCTTTCAGTGGTTTTATGAAAATTTAATAACAAGCACGTTATGGAATGCCCCAGTTTTATTCAGAATCCATCCTTTCTGACGTCATCGTGCCGTCTATATGGTAAAAATATATCCACATATTCGCTTCTTTATCCTTCAATTCTTGATGTAAAGCTTGGTATTGTGTCGTAGATCGCAATAGTACTTTTAATCTTTGTTCTTCTATATATATAGGTTGTCTTGTGAACTCATAGGTTAGTCTCGAAGGAGATTTTTTGCCAGGCAGATAACTTTTCAAAGATACATGGCCTTCACTCTTTCTAGTGGAGCTACATTATCCTTCGGTAGGTGTTCCCAGATAATGTGTAAAGCGTTTGTCATGATGAGGTCTGTTTGCACTTAGACTTTTTCTCTTAGCAGCATGTAATTAATTAGGAACGTTTTGCAATCTATTGAATATATTTGGAAGTTGGGAAAGGTTATAGAATCAAAGAGTATCTAATAGGGAATAGTATTCTTCCGTGATAGGAGGCAGTGTATACTCTCTGGCTTGACAGGTAGTAATCTAACATGGCTGCATACAATGACATTACTAAGGATGAAAATCACTAGATCAGAATATTAATGAAAGTGTTAGTCGCCTAGCAACCCGCTAAGTACAGAATGTATTGCGGGTTAGGGTAAGTTCTCGCCTGCAAATATTGGAGTGGTCATTTAGTGATTTGATTTTAATATTACGCATATTTTACTGGACTTCGAGACCTATCAGTGTCTGACGATTCACCGCCAGGTATTTTCGGAGAGAATTAAAAAATGGTCCAGTAGGACGGCCGGACGGACTGGACAAGTGTGCTTTTAGTAAACTGTTTAAATATATATATAATATTAATAAGGGAGTTCAGAAATCGTGTATTTCAACTGGAAAAGTCGATGTGAACTTGTGGCACGGACTGTAGTCCTCCCAAACAATACAGTCTCCATTGTAAAGAAGTGTTTCCTCTTTTCTTCCGGCCGGACGACTAATGTTACATCGATAGAGACAGATGTTAAGGATCGTGGTAGTCCGGCTACACGCACGAATGCTTCCTTAACAAGGTGCAAGGAGACCATGCCAGAGGGAAAGGAAAAAGAACCCTTAGTGACTGTTAGCACAAGGGCGCGTATCGTTTCCTTTGTGTGTTGTAGGTGGGACATTAATCTCCCGCGCGCCAGACATGCTTCTTTCTCGACTTAACACAATGTGCGAGTCTTTCCCTTTTTAAGCGGACACACTACATTAACATGGCAGTATACAAAGAAATGAGATTTTGTAAGAAATCACATGGAGTTGAGAGAATAAATATGTTTATTTACCCGCTGTTCCTTTGGAAGTGTTAGAGTTAAATAGAAATTCGATATCGACATTTTGTGTTTGATTATTAGAAATTTTAACAATGGCTATCGTATCGTATCGTACTTCATTTCTTTCTTCTTCCGCTATCGTCCCCTCTCAGATGGTGGAGGACATTCAAGTAGTATTAAAACATGGACATTTTTTTTGCGCTGAGGGTCTACCTAAGTATTTGAAATTAGCGTCATCAAATTCCCACCACTATTGTAATACCATGGCAGCCACTGTTACACTATGTACTAGTTGACTAGCGTCATCTTCTCACTGTGTGCTTTATTCCTGTAACTAAGAGCTTAAGAAAATCTCGTATCATTTGAACCCCAGTCTACTTCTCTGTCCAGAAGTAAAACCCTTCATCTGGCAGGAAATCGAACCATATGCCTTTCAATAAAAGACAGACACGCTACCTCTGCACCACAGGAATGAATAATAATAATAATAATAATAATAATAATAATAATAATAATAATAATAATAATAATAATAATAATAATAATAGGTTTTAGAATCTCTGTAGAAAAAACAAAATTTACTACAAACACCAAGGACGCTCCAAAATGTTTGGCAACAGATATTGTTCCAGTGGAAACGGTAACGAAATTCAAATATTTGGGAGAAGTAACTGAACAAAATGATTTCGACAAATTTGCAGTAGAAGAAAGGAGCATACAGTATGGTATCACAAATATTTTTTATAACAAAACGTCCCTATCTAAAAATCTTAAAATAAGGCACTACACTAGAGTGGTGAAACCTGAATGCCTATATACAAGTGAATAGATAAACTTGAGGTACTAGATAGGAGAATCATGAGAAAAATCGTTGGCCCTGTGAAAACAACAGAAGTATGGCAATTAAAATCTAACGATGAAATATACAGGAACATAGAAAACATAACAGAAACTATAAGAAAAAGTAGACTGCAATTTGTTGGGCTTATTTACAGAATGGATGAATCCAGATTAAGAAAAAGGATTTTCAAGTACCTTCGGGACAAAAAGGTAAACAACTAGCTGGATTCAAAAAGTAAAGAAAGATTTAGAAAAAAATAATATAAGAGCAGAAGAAACTATGGACAGAGATATTTTTAGAAAGAGGGTAGTAAGTATGGAAGGATTCCGAGGAATATTGAACAAGAAACCTGGTGCGAAGTGGTCCGAGGACAGAAAGAATAAGCATAGTGAAAGGATGAAATAATATTGGAAGGAACGGAAGAGAAAACAACAAAGTATGAAGAATTGAATTGAAATTAGCAGGCCTCATCGGAAAGATGAAATAATAAAAATAATACTGCAATAAGATTAGTATTATACTTACGAGGTCTAGAATGTATTTCATTTTCTCACGATTCATGAGCCTCACCATTCATTTGTGGATACTCTCATTTTTCTGTCAACTTATCGGAACTCTTTATCTGCCCTGCAGTGGCCACTAAGTAGGGCACAACGAAGGAATCTCCACTTACGCCTTACCGTAATACGCATTTTTCGAATATTTATGGCTAGAAAAGTTGTGTGATAAATCAGCGACCGTTTTCTTCGACCTAAATCACGATGCTACACATTTCTTACGTTTTAACAGAACTCTTTTATCTCCGCTGGCGGTGACGTGTACCCTCTGCATGTCGTAAGAGGCTACTAAGAGGGGGGAACAATCAAAGAATCTGTACTCTCTCTCTCTTGTCTTCTAAGCACAAACACGTATCCATGATTCTCTGCTTTACCGTGTACAGCAGAAGATGTACGATTGCATTTTTTCTATTGTGTTTCTTTTGTCATAGTTACCATATCGTACAGGCCGAATAATTGTTGGAGGTTCTGCGGCGAGGATACTCTTTGTCATTTCAGAAGATTTGACTCCACATGGTTTTCTCGACACGAAGGAGTGCCTCGTCATTAACCACGTGATCTATCCATGACATCCTCAACATTTCTTGACACGTTCACATTTCAAAGGCCTCCAGACATGGTTTACAGTACAGGGTGTAAAAGCAAAAGCAAAGTCACCTCCGTACAGGCACGTGATGGGGTAGAGTGGTTAGCTCTACGCCCAGCCGCCTTTGCCCCCAGGAATTAACCTGAGTGAACCTCAGGGCCATATGCACCTCCAGAAGTGGAAATCTCGTTTCTTAAATTTTACAAATTCCTGACGGGGATTCGAACCCACGTCCTTGCGGGCGAACCGAGCATGCCTTTACCGCCTCGGCCAGGCAGCCCCTAGTACAGGGTGTAGCCGTGATGATATTACAAACTTTCAGGGATGATGAAAGACAGCAAATTGGTCAATTTGAGATATGCAACTGTATTCCGGAAAACGATCGAGTCGAAAGTTAAGAAAAATTCTACTAATTTAACTCCGTTTACTTGTGCAAGTTTCACGAGCTGCTCCGTTTCGAGATGGCGTCCCCCTGCGTCAATGGAGGCATGGCATTGTTGCACAAAGTTCTGCCCTATCCCCGGTGTCGTTTGAACTGTTAAGAACGAATTGACGTTAAACAACTTGGATTATATAAGTTAATAACTTTTGACCCAAACGTTTCCGGACTACGCTTCCTTATCTCAAACTGGTCCATTTGACGTAATCCATCATCTCTAAAAATCTGTAACATCACCACAATACTCCTTGTATATAACTCGTTATAAGGAGGTCACCCTAAAATACAAAATACAAACCTGACTTCTAAATCTCAGACATTAATGCTCTCATCCATTACGACGTAAACAGTGCGATCGTAGCGGATGTGAAGTTTGCATTTACATTTAAATTTTGTATAGAGGATAACAAGTGATATTTATTATTATTTATTATTAATTATTTATTATTTATTATTTATTATTTATTATTTATTATTTATTATTTATTATTTATTATTTATTATTTATTATTTATTATTTATTTACACGTGATGTACAGAGTGTTTTGAAGATGACGCAAGTTTAATAAAGGGATACAACTTGAAAACAATATTCTTTAACCCCTGGTTAAATAATTCAAGTATCGAGCGCGAGTCATTTAAGGAGAGGCGGAAAGCCCTATCTTGGTAATGTTAATTTGACAGAAAAGATGCTCCGTTATCTCAGGAAGTATTAAGTTTAGAGCTTTGATATTTTTACTACTTCTATTTACATTCTTTCCATAAGTACTGAACCAGGATGTAATGGTTGGAGCAAACGATTGTAAAGTTATGAATTTGTTTAATAAGTTCCAAAGTTTTTACAAAAAAAAAGTCATTAAAAATGCATGTAAACCAGAAACTATATAAGTGAAGTGCTTTTATCTAGTTCAGTGGCTGTATCATGGCACAAGGTGACTCTCTGGAAACAATGAACTGCCTATCCAGTGTAGTTTCTGAGATAATGGGTCAAACGTGTGAAAAAAGTCATTTTTCAGAATATGATCTCAAAGTAAAACAGAATGTCCACTCACATATTTACCCACAACGGTGCCTAAAATCCAACTCTATTTAATCGAAGCTATTGAAATTTTTGTTATAACAGTGCCGAAAACCTCTGCGCATAACATTCAGCCTTCTAAATTAAAGGGTTCCACATATTTATATTTGCAAAAAGAAACATGTCTAAGTTGGCCAATTTCACTCCTGTGGATTGATTTTAAAAATATTTATTTAAAACGCTTCCATGTGTCGTATTAAAATCAATTATACACCATTTTAATCAGTAGAGTCCAAATAATGGAACGAGGCAACATTTGGAAAAAATAATTTCTTAAATGTTTTGGTTTCCGACTCCCCTTAATGCGCTTTCTATTATAACTATGTTATTTGGCACTCTAGAATTTACTAGAAGATATGTTGTGACATATATTTCTAGAGCCTGGCCAAGAAACATATGTAAGTATGTAGTCGTGGTGGTGGAGTCGAGTTATTGTTTAACAGGAATTGTTTCTGTGAACACGTGTTATACGCCGACATGCTAATGCGGCAGTCAGCGGTCAACTGTTCAAGATGACAGCCTCAGTCTTCTGAAGTTTCCTTAGTAGTGTTTTGTTTGTAACGGTAGTTGATTGATTAGATTATGTGTGTTTAACTTGAAAATATTTATAAATAAAATCCGTGTGCCCAAGTGACAGCATTTTGTGTGGATCTTTGTGAATTAATCAAAGAAAAGCACACATCATTTTGCGGAGGGCAGGGATGAATATCCACAGTTCATAAAATATTATTAAAATTTTAATTTAGCGAATGGGATATCCTGAAGAGGAGCATGAACTAGAGTGCGATGTTTTTGAGGTAGGTAGTAGCTTCGTTTGCCCATCCGTTATACCAGCCACCGTACCATGGGACAGGCAGTATGTATGCGTAATGTGCTGTAAACAACATTTTAAATATATGTTTGCACGTTCTACATAAAAGAAGCGAACGTTTTCACACTGGAAAATATTGTATTGTATGCCAGCTAAGCCCTAAGTCGTTCATCATTAAATACTACTTGAGCTGCAAACATCAAATTTTCAACTTTTGAAACAGGAGGACATTATTCTGACGTCATATGTATTCAGGGCCCTATCATCAAAGAGCGGAAAACAACTTTTGTACTTGTCTCCACAAAACTCTGTACACACCGAGTAAATTTGCGTATGTGCTGTTAGAAGTGTATATACTGTCATTCTGTAACACAATGAAATGGATCGTTTGTGCTGCAAGCCAGGTAGTAGATCGAATTATCCTGTCATAGATATTTCAATTCTCGAAGTTCTTAAAGCTTTACGGGAGAAGTGGATAAAGAAAATACGTTGTTGCTTGGGTCGTCAGTCCATAGACTGGTTTAATGCAGCTCTCCATGCCAACCTATCCTATGCTAACATTTTCATTTCTACTCTAATTCGCATATCGTATTCAAGCCTTGTCAACCCCTGCCATTCTTACCGCCTACATTTACCTCAAAATCTAACTGAACAAATACTAGGATGTGTTCTATCATTCTCTCTCTCTCTCTCTCTCTTCTTCTGCTCAAACTTCGCTAAATCACTCACCTTTCATCAATTCGAATCAGTCATTGGTCATTCGATCTTCCCATCTCACCTTCAGCATTCTTCTGTAACACCACATTTCAAAAGCCTCTATTCTCTTTCTTTCTGAGCTAGTTATCGTCCGTGTTTCACGCTCCAGGCAAAAGTCTTCGTAAATATCTTTCTAATTCCTATATCAATGTCCGAAGCAAGCAAATTTATTTTCTTACGTGTGCTACTCCGCATTTTGTGTCCTTCTTACTTATTCCATCGTTTGTTATTTTACTACCCAAGTAGCAATATTCATTTACTTCCTCTAAGACTCCATTTCCTAATCCAATATTACCTGCACCACTTGACATCATTTGACTGCACTTCACTATTTTTGTTTTGTAGTAACTTCTTTTCATCTTGAACTCGTTCCTTAAGACCGTGTCCATGCCATTCAGCAGTTTCTACACATCTTCTGCAGACTCAGATAGAATAACAATATTATCGGTAAATCTTGGAGTTTTGATTTCCTCT
Organism: Anabrus simplex; assembly: GCF_040414725.1. NCBI lineage: Eukaryota > Metazoa > Arthropoda > Insecta > Orthoptera > Tettigoniidae > Anabrus > Anabrus simplex. Next base: position 62,428,990 of record NC_090277.1, read on the forward strand.
CCTTGGATTGTGTGATTACTTTTCCAAATATGAAGTGCGAAAAAGCTTCCGAGTGAAAATATTGTTTAAAGATAGAAATTGACTGCACTATACTAGTTCCTTTCAAGGTATAAGGTCAATGAATTCTGAGGATTATAATTCGTTTTTCACGCGAAGCTGGTTCTGGCGCAATACGAAGCTTATAAAGCCTTTAGTGTCAGTATGAGAGGTAGCTAGTTAGTATGTAGGCAGAGCGCGTGGGGAATATCGTGTTCGTTGGGTGACGAGGCTTGTAATGGAAGAGACGTGTCTCTGACACAGTGTAGTTAACATTCTTAGAGCATCAGACGTATACTTGTTGCTGAGCAACAGACATATTACAATATTCCTGAATCTAGGTGGAGCTGGTAGCAGCTAGCAATACTAGAGGATTTGGATCTGGCCAGTAGTCTAGGTTTAACAACGTAATTTACTTCTATTTCACACTATAACGTAAATACCTACTTCCCGTACTCATTTGAGTACACAGCAATTACTTTCCTCACTGCTTTGTTACAAATAGTCTCTGATTCGTTGCACGTCGCTTCACAGTGATGGAAACAGGGATAGTCAGAGCGATCATAAATTAAGGAACACCAAAATTAACCTTGGTGAATTGTTTCCCAGCTCAAATAATCTGCCGCCATCGCAATTCTAATGTATAAGTTAATCCGTTTCCAAGAGAAAAATATCGCATATATCAAAGAGTTCGTATAACTTTCATTAATCCACGGACTGAGGACCATGGTAGCTTAGTGGACTGTCCACTGCTTCAAATAACATTTATGTTAATGTTTCATTAGAACATAACCCCATATGCACATGGCTTACGTCTTCATAGCAAGACACGAAAACAAATGAACCAAACGTCAATGCAAGTTTCAAACATGGACGATTTGCATAGTGACAAATCAAAATTAAAGTGATGCGTTTACCTCACTCGTATCGAAGTTCCGTGAACATCTCACTCAGAATATAAATGATCACTTTCCATGGAAGTTGCTTAAATAACTATTTACGTCTTTACACCTTTCGTTAGTTCTAATTGAGTCAAATTCTAATTCTTATAATTCAATAATTCAATTTTGATAGAGCAGAAAATGGTTTCAAATTTCTCTTTAGGAAAATCAAGTGTTCATAAATATGCATTTCAATAAATGAAACTGTAATTTCTTTAAATGCGCATTACAGGAATTCTAATCCTAATTATAGTGGCAATCCTTTATACCTATTTATTTGATCAATGATTTCAAATTAGTCCCAGTAACCTAATATCTGAACTATTCTAACGTAATGTTTAGCATGTTCATATTTACAATAAGTAAAATTAAAGTAAGAAAAACGTAATTTCGTGTCTAAACTGTTATTTCTTGCTAGGTCTAATAACACTCATATTTAAATGTACAGAGGTGTTAAATTATTAGACTCAAAGGAAACTTTACAAAATAAATAAGGTTTAGCTTTAGTCTTCACCCTCAGCTGCCCTTCCAATTCCCACCATGAAACTTCTTACCTTTCTGTCAAACATTAGTTTGACTAAAAAAGATTCCTGAAATACAATATTACTCTTATTTTTTAAATATTACATTGAGATTACATATTTCTATTTGGTCAGTTGATACACATTTAATATTAGTTGCTAAGAGCTTGTATAGTACAGTAAATAGCATAAAGCACAGTGAGTTATACTAAAGTGCAATTAAAAAATATATCAGTGAACCAGTTCATTTTAAATATTTACACACAAAAGATATTTAAAATCATCAACAATGGACTTGAATTTTGGACTAAATTAGGTACAACACCATCACTGATGCAATTTAAGGAGAATATAACTTCACTTCTATAATTTACTTTAAACAGACAAGAAGTGGCTCACGAAACAGCTCCACTGCAGCACAAAGAGATTTTTATAGACGTTTATATGGGCAGGATGTAAAAAAAGTAATGTGATAACGGAATTAATCGAAACAGGTGTCGAGTCTAATAATTTTCACACCTCTGTAGTTAAGGGATAGGGCTTATTATATGCGTATATAATGTTTGAAAAAACATTGCATTGTTCAACTTAGCATTACAAGTTATTTGGAGAGTTTTCATAGAGATGGCGAATTGCTGTAGAAACAGGTCAAAAGGCATACAGAATCCTAAAGAATTACTTTTTCTAAACTGCATTGTTGTGGATATTTGCATAACCTGTAGAGTGGAGAATTTTTGTGAGCGGTTATTCTGACTTATTTATTTTTAAATTTTACATTATCCTTGAATTAAAGGGAGGCACATGAAAGCTTAAAAGGCATAAAAAGTGAGCGTTGTCAATTACGCAATTTAGAATTCTCTAAAATCAGGCGACAAGGCACGTGTCCCTACATATCTTGTAAAGCCAAACTCATCTCCTTCCAACTCACTTTCAACTTGTCTTTCCATTCTTCTGTAATAATGTAGTTTACTGTACATTCAAGCCTGCCTGAATTTAACACATTGCTAAACTAATGGTGCGTTTAGTTTTCACCTTTGTCAGCACCTGCTTTCTTGGGAATAGTTCATTCTGCCTAAAATTGGATGGCATTTCTCCTGTATCATACATCTTATATACTAAATGGAGTAACCTCGCCATGCTTATTTCTTCTAAGGCAGTTAGTAATTCTAAGGGTATGTCAAAAATTCCAGGTGCCTTATTGCTATTTATGTCTCTTAAACCTCTGTCGAATTCTGACCTCTAAATTGGGTCTTCCTTTTCATCAGCATCAACAGACTCTTCTTGCTTCTTCATTAAGCGTAGATCGGCGTTATTCACCTTTTCTGTAGGAATAGCATGTCACGATGCGACGTAATGCAGTCATCGTCGCGAATCGATAGAAATAGTTTAAAATTGATTGAATATGAATCAAACTACATAGTTCTCGAAAGCAGACGTTACAAGCTTCATACCTATTGCAATTTTGGTTTCCGTGGTGGGCTATTCTGAGCGCTGATTGTAAAGCAAATGAGGCATTGTTTTCATTTGGTAGTCCTGGGTTGGGGTCTAGTTGAGGTTGCCGGGTATTTTCTAGCAAATGATGGATTCCTGTGGATCTAGTGACATTCGCGAGTGGTTGGAAGGGGAAGTGCTTTCCGGCAGTAATAGCGGTATTTCGATAGAGGGTTTGCAGTATGATGATGGCGAGATTAGGGATAAAAATGACTCTGATGATTAAACTGAGGATGAAGACGAGGGAAATAGTGAAGATACGGAAACAAAGCTTGAACGTCGAAACGGGGTAACAGTAAATCCGCCCGAACCCAAGCTTGATGTTACAAAAGTATTTCATTTGCAGAACCCTGGATTTCTGACGAATGAGATCAGTGATTTTCGACGGTGGACGAGTGCAACATTTCCTTTTGTGAGGGTCACGGATAAAAATGTTCCCAAAATTTGTAACATATATCGAATCAGGGTATAATTTTTCACATTTTGTACGTTTTGAAATTTCAATGTTGTTATTTTTTCAGTGGTTTCATGACGTTCAATTTTGAAAAATGATTCTTCTCTCTTTTTTTGCACTTTTTACATTTTGTTTGAGTCTTACTCACTGAAACACGACCGAAAAAATATTTTTGTCAAATAAGGACAATGCTGCTGACAGGAAAATTCCTGTCACTTAAGAGAAAAATGGTTATAGAGGTTTAAAACTAAAGATTTTTTTATTTGTTTTACGTCGCTGTGACACAGATAGGTCTTATGGCGACTATGGGACAGGAAAGGCCTAGGAATGGGAAGGAATCGACCGTGGCCTTAATTAAGGTACAGCCCCAGCATTTGCCTAGAGTGAAAATGGGGAAACCACAGAAAACGATCTTCAGGGCTGTCGACAGTGGGGTTCGAACCTACTATCTCCCGAATGCGAGTTCACAGCTGCGCGCCCCTGACCGCTCGGCCAACTCGCCAGGTGGTCTAGAGTTTAAGGGAGCGAAATGGTTATAGAGGCTTGACATGAAAGTAGTGGATACGTACCCAATGTGTTTGAGGAGACAAGGTCCCATTTTTTATATGTTAAGAACTGAATGATGTCCTGGTACAACAACAGATACGTTGACGACTTACAAGCTAAATGTCTTTTAGAGGACAAGGTCCCGCTTGTTTTATAAGCTAAAAGTGAAGGAGGCCATGGTTCAGCAAGTTTGTGTGTGCTTCAGGAGGTCATTGGACCGAAGCAGCATCTCCTCGTGGAGTTTAACTAAAGGCGCACTCCACAGCTCAGTCTAGGCAGTAATTTTCTGATTATTTCTTTAATCCGTTGGCGGAGGCTGTTCCGATACCCATGAAGAGTACACTGTACCATATACTAGGGGAGGGAAGGGGACAGGCGGGGGGAATTAAGGCGAGCAGGAGCGAGGGGGAGGAGCAAGGGCCTGAGTAAGCACTAAATTGATAATCAATATGCGACATTACCACAAGCTGCGCGCGGGCGCCAGACACACTCGGGTTCGAACCTCCATAGCGTCTTCAAGACATCGAAAAACACTACCGTAAAAACTTCATATTTTTCTGCATGAAATTGAACGAAGGAATTATAAGAGCAAATTTTAAATTTTATATCTTAAGGAGTCTACATCTCACAATAATAATAATAATAATAATAATAATAATAATAATAATAATGATAATATGTTTACGTTTCATAGACCTAGGGAAGGCATATGGCAGAGTACTGAGAAAAAATATTCGACGTACTGGGATCTATTGGATTTAGGGTAGATTATTAAAATCAATCAAATGCATTTATGTTGACAATTGGTCTGAAGTGAAAATTGGCAATAGAATGAGTTCTTGATTCTATGAATTTACAAGGGTTAGACAAGGCTGTAATCATTCAATTTTCTTGTTCATAGTTTGCATAGATCATCTGCTGAAAGATACTAAATGGCAGGAAGGGATTTATTTAGTTGAAAGTATAGTAAGCAGTCTTGCCTATGCTGATGACTTGTTCTTAATGGCAGATTACGCCGAAAGCCTGCAGTCTAATATCATTGAACTTGGAAATAGGTGCTAGAGATGTCAGATTGGAAATACAAAGCTGGAACAGGTCGATAATTTCATGTATTTAAATGTGTGTTCTCCAAGGATGGTAACATAATAAGCGAGACTGAATCAAGGTGCAGGAAGCGAATGCTGTGAACTCGTAATTGAGATCAACTGTATTCTGTAAGAAGGAAGTCACCTCCCGGGTCTGTTTTCAGACCAACTTTGCTGGGTGTTCTCATGATTTCTTTTTCATAAGCTAGAAGTAAGAGATATGAAAGTAGCGAGAATGATTTCTGGTACAAACAGAAGGGAACAATGTAAGGAGAATATCCAGAATGAAGAAATAAAGGCTAAGTTAGGAAGGAACTCGTGGATGGAGCTGTACACATAAACCGGCTTCGGTGGTGGGGTCAAGTGAGGCGAATGGAGGAAGATGGTTTACCTAGGAGAATAATAAACTCTGTTGTAGAGAGTAAGAGGAATATAGGGAGACCAAGAAGACGATGTTTGACTCAGTTTCTAACGATTTAAAGACAGGAGTTCGAGAACTAGTTACAAATATAGGATTGTGGCAGCGATTAGTAAATGCACAGAGGCTTGGAGACTGAACGCTGAAAGGTATAATAACCTATAATGAAGATGTATGAATAATAATAATAATAATAATAATAATAATAATAATAATAATAATAATAATAATAATAATAATGTCCGACTCGTTGGCTGAATGGTCAGCGTACTGGCCTTCGGTTCAGAGGGTCCTGGGTTCGATTCCTGGCCGGGTCGGGGATTTTAATCGCTTCTGATTAATTCTTCTGGCTCGGGGACTGGGTGTATATGTCCGTCCCAACACTCTCCTCATCATATTCAGACAACACACTACACTACCAACCACCACAGAAACACGCAATAGTGCTTACATCCCTCCATAGAGGGTTGGCGTCAGGAAGGGCATCCGGCCGTAAAACAGGGCCAAATCCACATGTGCGACACAGTTCGCACCCGCGACCCCACAGGTGTGGGAAAAAGTGGCAGGAAAAGAAGAGGAAAAGAATAATAATAATAATAATAATAATATGTCTGAACCTTAAGTACATCATGAACTAGGAGTAGGTAAATACACATTCCTACAGCACGGTACAGTAGGGTTTATTTTCCTTTACACACCCGCATGGGAAAATAAACGCAACGAAAATTGTTCTGATGGACTGCATATCAATATACGGCTGGGAAGCGTGACCAGTCTTAAGGCAAACAATTGATAGAAGGTGCATTGTGACACTCACGGTTTTAGCATAGCAGCGATGACATTATGATTAAATATTTTAGAGTGGGTTATAGCATCTTTGATCATATATAGCTGTGTCATTTCTGTTTGATGGATTCCCTTCGTATCTCTTCTCACTACCCAATCTCTATTCCACCCCCTGTGGGGTTGGGACGCAAACGATGAATAAAACCACAGTATCCGCTATCTGTCGTAAGAGGCAACTAAAAGGGGTGACAAAGGGATGATCGAATTCGAAGCATAAGACTACTTGTAATTAGTACCACCACGCGGGGAACAGCATAGGTCGCTTTTACCTGCGCGTAGTACCACTATGTTAGGTACAAAATAGGTTTCTGATTAGTAGCAACAGAGTGCGCTGTCGGCTATTAGTACCACTATATGAGGAACACCACGGGATAGTACGAGTCCCTGTGGTTAGTACATTATGTGACGAACACCATAGGTATGCGTTTGCCTGTAAATGGTGCTGCAATGTGCGAAACACCATAAGTCTGTGTTACATGTGCGAACTTCATTACCTGTGAGTAGTACCATATTGTGTGGAATACCGTGAGTCTACGCTACTTTTGATTAGTACCGCGCTATGACAAATACCATGGTTCTAATTTCCCAGCGATAAGTACCATTATGAGGGGCCGATGACTTGGATTTTGAACTCCTTTCGACTACAAGCATCTTCGATTCAGTATTGTGCTTTAGAAGCAGTCCCTTGGTCAGTAATACTATTGTCAGTTTCTGTGAATGCGAGACATTGCGAGTCGGATCCACTGATTGTTTTAAATTCATATACATTCTTCATCCTGACGTTTTGAATCCTGGTCATTGGTCTCTATTCCAGATACTTTCTTTCTTTGGTTGATTATTTAGTATTAATGCAATAACAATTTCTGCACATGCAGTTACAGCACATTCGTAAAACTGCTGTGGCTCCATCTTTTTAGAACTGTGACATTGTATATCATATAAGCTTTGACATAGCGTAATATACTCAAAGCCATGCTTTTGATCGCATAAATAGTGCAATATAGACCTGACTAATCCACCAATGATGTGCATAAAACATCTGGTATACAATGTATGTAATAAACGATAATATCTTACAGTTTTTCATTACACCGAGCTCGATAGCTGCAGTCGCTTAATTGCGGCCAGTATCCAGTATTCGGGAGATAGTAGGTTCGAACCCCACTGTCGGCAGCCCTGAAAATGGTTTTCCGTGGTTTCCCATTTTCACACCAGGCAAATGCTGGGGCTGTACCTTAATTAAGACCACGGCCGCTTCCTTCCCACTCCTCTCCTAGCCCTTCCCTGCCCCATCGTCGCCGTAAGACCTATCTGTGTCGGTGCGATGTAAAGCAACTAGCAAAAAAAGAAAAAGTTTTTTATTACAGTGAAACTGGACACGGGTATTACAGCTGATTTACAAGTCAATGTGTGTAAATATACAGTACACCACCATGCAGCCTTTATTGATATATTAAGTGAGACTTTAACAAGCTGGTGTTCTTAGATTAACAAATCACCTTCTAACAGCTATTTCTGTAGTCAAATTGTAGAAAGGCACTATCGAACTCAAAAGGTGGAATCGATTCGCCGATCTCTTTCGTTCTCAAGATAGAGGTTTCGATTCCAACTAAGTACAAACTTCTAAAACACTGGTGTCAGTTAAAATCTATAATAAAAGAAGAGACCTTGAATAAAATTATTATTGTTATTATTATTATTATTATTATTATTATTATTATTATTATTATTATTATTATTAGCTGCAGTCGCTTAAGTGCGGCCAGTATCTAGTATTCGGCAGATAGTGAATTCGAACCCCACTGTCGGTAGGCCTAAAGATGGTTGTCCGTGGTTTCCTATTTTCACGCCAGACAAATGCGGTGCTGTACCTTAATTAAGGCCACGGCCGTTTTCTTCCTACTCGAACTCCTTCCCTATCCCTTCGTCGCCAAAAGATCTATCTGTGTCGGTGGGACGTAAGGCAATTTGTACAGTAATTATTATTATTATTATTATTATTATTATTATTATTATTATTATTATTATTATTATTATTATTATTATTTTATTATTATTATTATTATTATTATTATTATTATTATTATTATTATTATTATTATTATTATTATTATTATTATTATTATTATTTCGTTATACCTGAGTGAGGAACGCGACTGAACTTGTCAAGCTAATGTTGCCTTTTTCTTCTCTCAAAATCGCTTCATCTTCTTACCGTGGCTTTTCCTATGATCTTCTGACCAGGTTTTGTTGGTGGTAGTACTTGGATGGTGTGTCAAGCGGTGATTGTAGACTAATTTTGTGAACTTAGATCTGTCTAATGGATTGTCATCTGTGATGCCTATTTCCTGAAGATCTTTCCAATTTCGAGCAGCCATATATATATATTACTTTCACTAACAGGGCAAGGTTCAGAATTCTTTTGGCCAGCCTTTGTTTACTCGTTCAAACTTCTTTTCCTAAATGTGCCTGAGATTTTCTGTGAGTGTTGGTACGGGTCATGAGATTTCCTTATCTTCCAGATTCCCCCTGTACAGACTGGTCCAAAAAGGTACCTTGAGATCTATTAATTATTATTATTTCTTTCTTCGTTAGGCCCAATCAATGAACGCGTTTGAATTTGCTAGCCTGATCGGACGGCTTCTTCTTTTTCTTCTTCTTCTGCTTCTGTTTCATGAATTCGCTGCGGTGTTTTTTCCGTTCTTCTGACCAGTGTTTTCCAGTGGCCCTTTTGGCATTTACTACGAATCTGTGATTTGAACCAGAATTCAAAAGACTTTGCCATTCTTTTTACGGTACCGTCTGTAGCATTTATTTCTTATAAATCCTGTTTAATTCCTTACAACCGGTTGATCTTTACCTTCATTGCATTAATTATAGTGTGTAGTTTTTAGCAAATCCGTTATTGTTCATTCATCTTCTACGGCATCATTGAACAGGTCTTTTAATCCATGTGCCAATTAATTATTATTACTGTATGGCTCCTTGGCTGAATATCTATCATCATTTGATTTTCCCAAAGGGGAATCAGAAACACCATTTTAACTGTCTTCAGGGGTTAAAGCAGATAATAAAATTAGAATTTCTGTATGATTCCCCGCTGTGGATGGGGGCGTTAGAATAACATACACGATATCCCCTACCTGTAATAAGAGGCAACTAAAAGGAAGGCCAGGAGCTCCCCCTGTAAGAATGGGAGCATGAGATGGCGACCATGAGACCCTTCTTGGCATTGTTCCATCTTACTTGTGATGGCTCCCCACTTTCATCTATCCTTTATTATTATTATTATTATTATTATTATTATTATTATTATTATTATTATTATTATTATTATTATTATTATTACTATTATTATAAATATTATTATGCGTGAGTGGTACCTTTCGGAACACACGAAGCTTTATTTATGATTTCGTTTTGCGTAGGATCCAGGATGCTTTCATCTGTTGACTAAAGATCCTCTTCCTTTATCCTGTCCACTTGGTACCTGCTCTTTTTGGTACTTCATTCCCTGGAGTAACTTCCCACTTGTCAATTTTCTTTCTATATATGTTTCGATTCAAAATTTCTTCAGGCTGAATTTGTGGGTTCTTCATGTCCGCTTTTGTTTCTTGTATCCAAGGGAAATTCTTCAGTTTATCAACTCTTTCAAGAACTTGGTGTGTTAGTCTGGCTTTTGGAAGCCTCTTAACATGTCCATAAAATTTTAGATTTCTTTTCCTGAGGTCTTTCGCAATATTAGATATTTTTTTCTGTGGATTTCCGGGTTTGGAGGTGGTACCTTTCTTCCGTGTGTTATTATTAACAAATACTTACAATTGTGTGATAAGAAAGTAGTTAAAACATAATTACCCAACAAGAGCAAAATAAGCAATTCCACTGAAAGAAAATATTACAAGGTATACTACTAGTTTAACGTTCTAAATCCAGCAGAAAATCTCAAATTCCGTCATTTACAATTATTATTTCTCACTTTACACTAACAATAATGATCATCTTAAACGTTTTGATACCAGACAGGAATCTATCTATCAAAATCTATCTATCCTATCCAGTCAACTCTCAGTCAACTCTTGCCCTTTACGTTGTCCGACCCTAGACAGTATTTTATGTTCACTGATTCCTTCATTTTTCGAAGTGGTTAGTGTGACTAGCTGCCTATCCCAGAATACCGGGCTCGATTACCGGCTCTTCCACAAAATTTGTAAAGTGGTACGAGGGCCTAAACGGGGTCCACTAAGCCCCGGAAGGTCAGCTGAGTAGAGGGGTGCACTTCCCACCTCAGACATCCTCACAGTGGTTTTCCGTAGTTTCCCACTTCTCCTCAAGGCAAATGCCGGGATGGTACCTAACCTAAGGTCACGGTCGATCCCTTCCCTCTTCCTTGTCTATACCTTGCAATCTTCCCATCCAACATCAATCTCCCTGTTCAGCATAGCAGGTGAGTCCACCTAGGCGAGGTACTGGTCCTCCTTCCAAGTTGTATCCCCCAATCCAACTTCTCATGCTTCAGGACACTGCCCTTGAGGTGGTCGAGTTGGGTTCCCTCTCAGAGTCCGAGAGAAAAACCAACCTTGGACAGTAAACGAATTAAGAAAAAAGAAAGAAGGAAAGAAAGAAAGAAAGAAAGAATGTCCATTGGCAAAAACACTCGAACAGGGCTAAACTATTTTTTAATGAAAGGAAAATCCTTAAATGTTGAACACCTTTCTAGAAAACCACGTAGTGACCTCCCGTTGTCAGTACAGTACCTCCTTTTTAGGCTGGATACAAGAGGCCAGTATTACAGGAAAAAATTTTCTCGTCTCTCTGTTTTTATAAAGTTCACCCCTAACTCATTTCATAAGCATCCCACTGTATGCTAATTTCAACCTCCATTGTAGAAGAAGAGAAGAGGAGAAGGAGAATAAGAAATTGTTTGTACAGATCGAACGAACACCTTGGAGATGTTCTAAGTGGCATTGCGGCGCGGTTGAGGAGGAGGGGGGGGGGTGTGGGGAAGGGCCGCCTCAATACCTCGGAGAAATAGAATCACGAATTGTGTAACCAACCAAGCTACCAGCACGGCGCGGCAAGAAGCTAGACTAGACCATTCAGTAAGAGAGGGGGAGAGATTACCAGCAGGTGAGTCTGTCAGGTCATTACACAACTTCATCAGCCCCGGCGTGCTCGCTTCGCCTTGCTTCGCCTTGCTTCGCCTTGCCTTCCTTGCCGGCGAGGAAGAATTACGGAAACCGCGGAGTAATCGTTATAATGTATAATGTAGAGCAGCGCCACCAAGCGTCTCTGTCACCACTTGAAAACCGGGCCTGCTTCACAAAACTGGCGCCGAGATAAACAATTAGCACCTTTACGAGTCATGGAGTCTCATTCTTACAAGAAGTTTTTTTCTTAATATGCTATAATTTACTCTATAATATACTGAAAATAATGTATTACCTCCTCTACTTCAACCGATACCGGTGCCCGCAGTTTAGAGGTTACGAGCCTGGTTTTTACCAGGAACCTTCGGGTTCGATTCTCGGCCAAGTGTAAGATTATTTACCTGGATCTGAGGACTGCTTTCAGGTCCATTTAGCTTAAGCGAGAACTGAGGATCTATCTGACGGTGAGATAGTATCCCTTGTCTAGAAAACTAAGAATAACCTCATGGTAACTTATCTTTGACTCCTCATATCATTTATACATATAAGAAAAATAATGGTCCCGTAACACTCCCTTGCGGAACCACTGTCATTGTTGTTACAAGATCAGATAATGCTTCACCTACTCTAATTCTCTGAGTTGTGTTTACCTACTCTTTAATTTATTCCAATAATCCTCATTTTCATCAGCAGTCTTCCATGGCAAATTGGGAAAACTTTCTCAAATCTACTAAAGTCTATAATGGACTTCAAGGTTCAAGTTTTAAGATAACTTTATCAAATCTACTAAATTGCCAATAACGGATTTTTATGGAGTCACCCAGCACTGAAACGAAACAACAGATGTATTGCATGTTAAAATAAAAAAGGAATATACTATGGAACTTGAGTGAACACAAACTTGGAAATAGGAATGGGAGGGATTCAACAATTGGTTACTGGATGACCGTGGTGTGAAAAATGCAAAGGAGAGCTAGTATTTGAACGCACCATACCAGCTGAGGATCAAAGGTACTGCCCAACATTTCTTCCTGGATGCACAGGTGAAAACAAATGCGTTTTGTCTTGTTTGCCGAACTGCCTGGGAATGCAAAGTTTTACTTCAGTGATGACGGAGCATTTGCTTAGAAGAATCCGTGTCAAGACGAAAGATAAACCTTACCGTTCCCTAATTTGTATACATACCATCGTCAATGTTTTGAAATGATCTAAGAAGTTGTGGAGAACTTCAAGAGGTAAGTAAACGATGAAGCAAAGAGGGAAGGAGCACTTAGTTGATCAGTTCAAGTGTCCTGTCCTCAGAAAACACTCAAAAAATAAAACAATAGCAAACAAAGAATATAACACCGCGATCACAGCAGCAAAGTGTACCGTTAGCATCAGCAATACACTGTGCATCTGCAGGGTGGACTGGTACTCGAGATTTTAAAGTTTTAATTGTAAGCAGTGCTAGGATTTTGATGACATGTCATCTTTTAATTGGTTTACAACAGACATTGCTAACTTGTACAGAAATTCTGATCATAGTTTCCACATTATAGAAATGCTAATGTATTAGCTCGTTTTGTTCGTCTTTTTAGCCATTTTGTATCTTTAGATCACTTTCTAAAATTGAGGACCGTTTTTGCAAAACTCAACAACTACAAAATTTCAGAAAATTAGTTATATATGAGGTCGTGTCGTTAAACCCTTAAATACACAGCTTTGCATATGTGTAAAGGAAAATTTACTACCTTGTTATGCCTTCTTTACGAGTTTACAAGTGTGCAGACGAACTCGCTATGTGACGCGATTGTTGCAAAAAGAGAACAATCTTTTATTTTGTGATTTTTCTCGCTAATCAGCTGGAGTGGTGTCAGTTAATATACAACAGTTATAATGTTGTTTACCTCAGAGAATTCCTGACCACGGACGTCCCTAATACTTTAGTGTGGAAGGTGCTATATCAATAGTACAGCTTTGCAAATACGGATGCGTAAAACACTCAAAACTCTTAACATTTTGACTGATCAAATAAACAAAATATTTATTTTGACATAAATATTGTTTACATATTTTTCTTATAATAACATATTTCTTTTGGAATTAATAAGCATAATACTTGAAAGAATAAATTGCGCATTTAAGAGCTAATAAGAGAGGAATCAATTGCACTCATCAGAATTTAGCTAAACTGTATACCTACCACTGTAACAGAGATTCAAATGTTAGAAGTTTTTGCAAAACTTCACATCTACGGGAATAAAAATTGATCAAAACTCAACATCTGGATTTTATTTATGTTTACGAGGTATGTTTTATTTTTTTACCTTTGGCAACTCTGTAAGTTTTTGGTAATATTGAGGAACAACTGAGAAAAGGCTCAATATCACAATAAACTGAATCAGCAGGGGCGATGTCTTGTTCTTGGGAAGAGCTGAGATGTGTGTGACTTGAAATCAGCAGGTAGACAAATTTTGAAACACAAGTTACGCTTCAAGATGACGGAAGTGCGGGTTTTAATGTAGGTGAAATTTAAAAATCGAGTTAAGTGGAAGGTTCAAACAAATTATTTTGGTGATCCTATTGTTGTTGAGGTGTTAAAAAGTAGTACAGCCAACTTCAGAAGTATGGATAAGACATTGCCTATCAAATTATCAAATCACGTCAATGGTTAAGAAAAGTGAAGATGTTAAGAAACTTCTGAAATACTTCGATTCATCTTCCTGGCAGGCAAATTAGGTTGCTCAGAGCAAAGTGAGGACAATAATGATGCCTAGTATCCAAACGAGCCAGTCTACTAATGTTCAATGTATAGTCCTGCATAATATATGAAATATGAATTTTGAAAATAATTTTGTAAATTTTTGTTCCTGTATATATTTATTTTTGAAGAAAACCCACGATTTTCAACCCTATTTTTCTAATGTTGTTAATAATTATTTTGGAAAGTGCATTATAGGAATAACTTTTGTCTTAATGATCTATTATAAGTGAATTTTCAATTTAATATATGATTGTTGCTTAGGAAAATAATCAATGAAATATGTTTCCTGAACATTTTACTTTTTGTATTTGTTGAGTTTTGCAAAAATTATCACCAATTACACGTCATTATCTGGCCATTTTGTGGAATTTATTATACTGTTTTTTACTTAATGAGTCATTTTCTTACATGTTTGAGGATTTTGAAGCATTTACGCCTCTGGTATTGGGTATTATCGTAACTTTAACTGAAGTTGACTACGGAGACTTGAGAATCTTTACAACGCTTTGTCAGTGTGGGGACTAAAGAGACTTTGTTCACCACTTACTTCCTAGAAATGTCCACATTCCAGGAGAGACACCTCCATTTGGAGAAGTCCTCCTCGTGAACAGTCGAGATTTTCTTCTAAAGATGAAGAGCAAAGTTCTCTGCGTAACGTAAAGAATTTCACCTTGACACGGTAAAAGACCAAAAGCGAATTCTAATGTCTAAAACATAAATAGAGGCTATACCAACTTGATTAGCAAAAATTGATTGTAAAACTTCATGTGAAATTTGTGTCATTTTTTGTTTTCGGATCATTTTACTGAATTTTTGCCGTCAATTTTTAGATTACTTTTTAAACACTTTCGAGTCATCAAAAATTCTGACCTTGATTATAAACCATCATTTAATTATCGTAATTCACTTCCTGTGCTGAGTATTGTTATCATTGTTACCCGCCCAAAAGATTTACCGTTGTGCTATGTCAAGCCAGTTTGCTAAACACCAGCAGGAGTGAAGATTACAGTACACGTGTGTTTGTAACTACGTGCTATGTTCTCTATGCCAATATTGAAACGGAGAATGTCCGAGAATAGCACGTTTGCATTAAATTCTGCCTCAGACTTCTGGGGGAAAATTGTATCAAACTTCCCTTTGGGAAAATGAAATTAATATAAATACATCTTTCAATGAATGAAATTAAAATGCATTTATTTGCATATAACGAATCATTTTTGGAACACACCTGTATGAAGTCTAGAGTCGACGAGTGTAGCTTCAGTGTATCGAAAGAGACTGTGAAACTACCACCAATGAAATAATCACTTGTCTGTATTATGATGAGACGAGGCCTCCTTGATAAAAGAGCTTTCTATATGTCTCTCAGTGTTGGCCATCCGTCAATACTCAGTATCACAGCCTGCAAGTTCACATCGACCATCAGTACTGTAACGCCCCTCTTTGATAATATGTCTCTCAGTGTTGGCCAACCATCAATACTTCATACCACAGCCTGCAAGTTCACATCGGCCATCTATACTCTAATGACTCTCTTTGATAATACAGTATGTCTCCCAATCATGGCTAACCATCAATACTTCATATCACAGCCTCCGAGATCACATCGATCGTCTGTAGTGCAACGTTCGTCTTTGATAATATGTCTCCCAATCATGTCCAAATATCCATACCTCACATCACAGCCTGAAGTTCTTATCGACAATCTGTATTCTAACACCCCTTTTTGATAATATGTCTCTTAGTCATAGTCATCCATTAATACTTCACATCACAGCCTGCAAGTTGACATCGACCATCTGTACGAAATTTGAAAAGTGGTACGAGGGCTGTAACGGGGTCCATTCAGCCTCGGGAGGTCAACTGAGTAGAGGTGTGTTCGATTCCCACCTCAGGCATCCTGGAAGTGGTTTTCCGTGGTGTCCCACTTCTCCTCCAGGCAAATGCTGGGATGGTACCTAACTTAAGGCCATGGCCGCTTCCTTCCCTCTTCCTCAGCAGGTGAGGCCGTCTGGGAGACTTAGCGTGTGTAGGCTATACACGCGCGTCCATCTGAAATAATCCCCAGAAATGGCTTAGCAGTCTCAAAACCTGCGCGTCGTGATGAGGATGAAATTATGATGAAGACGACACACATACACCCAGCCCTCGTGTCAGCGAAATTAAACAATGATGGTTAAAATTCTCCACAGTGCCGGGAATCGAATCCGGAACCCATGTGACCAAAGGCCACCACACTAACCATTTAGCCATGAAGCCGGATAGCTTCGCCAATATCTTTAGGTCTTTCCGTCGTTCCCCATTTTCACACAATTATGTACCTTAATTAAGGCCACGGCCGCTTCCTTCCAACTCCTAGGCATTTCCTATCCCATCGTCGCCATATGACCTGTATGTGTCGGGGTGACGTAAAGCCACTAGCAAGAAAAAACTGTATGCAACCTGCTAAGTACATGATGTACTGCGGGCTAGTGTAAACCTTTGTCTGCTATTATTGGAGCGGTCATTTAATGATTTTAATAATTTGATTTTAAGATTAATTAAATTGGCTGAACTATCAATATCCCATGATTACCCGGCAGGTAATTCTGGAGTGAATAAAGCAAAAATGAAGCAAATCGGTCCAGTAATTAAGGTAAGCCTCGGCATTTGCCTGGTGTGAAAATGGGAAACCACAGAAAACCATTTTCAGGCCTCGAACTCATTATCTCCCGATTACTGGATACCGGCCGCACTTAAGCGACTGCAGCTATCGAGTTCGGTGGTAAACTCTTTTAATACATAGTGTATTATCTTCTTCTTCTTCTTTTTCTTCTTCTTCTTGATCTGCTTACCCTCCAGGGTTGGTTTTTCTCTCGGACTCAACGAGGAATCCCACCTCTACCGCCTCAAGGGCAGTGTCCTGGAACGTGAGATATTGGGTCGGGGGATACAACTGGAGAGAATGACCAGTACCTCGCCCAGGCAACCTCACCTGCTATGCTGAACAGGGGCCTTGGTGGGAGATGTGAAGATTGGAAGGGATAGACAAGGAACAGGGAAGGAAGCGGCCGTGGCCTTATGCTAGGTACCATCCCAGTAGGCCTATTTGCCTGGAGGAAAAAGGGGAAACCACGGAAAACCACTTCGAGGATGGTTGAGGTGGGAATCGAACCCTCCTCTACTTAGTTGACCTCAGGAGGCTGAATGGACCCCGTTCCAGCCCTCGTACCACTTTTCAAACTTCGCGGCAGAGCCAGGAATCGAAGCCGGGCCTCCTGGGGTGGCAGGTAATCACACTAACCACTACACCACAGAGGCGGACATTATTATTATTATTATTTTATTATTATTATTAGTATTATTATTACCTGGCCTCCGTGGCTCAGGCGGCAGCGCGCCGGCCTCTCACCGCTGGATTCCGTGGTTCAAATATCGGTCTCTCCATGTGAGATTTTTGCTGGACAAATCGGAGGCGGGACAGGTTATTTTTCGGGTACTCCGGTTCTCCCTGTCATATTTCATTCCTGCAACACTCTCCAATATCATTTCATTCCATCTGTCATTCATTAATCATAGCCCCAGAGGAGTGCGACAGGCTTCGGCAGCCGGCACAATTCCTATCCTTGCCGCTAGATGGGGACTTCATTCATTCCATTCCTGACCCGGTCGAATGACTGGAAGCAGGCTGTGGATTTTCATTATTATTATTATTATTATTATTATTATTATTATTATTATTATTATTATTATTATTATTATTATTATTATTTATGTTTTGGAGGAATAGCCGAACCACAACAAACCCTCAGATTAGGATCTGTAGCGTTGCCCTTTTAGCAGCCATATCCTGGTGATATGGACAGGAAGTGGTAAGACATGGTCGTGCGCTTCTGCGGCCAGCCAATTTGGACAGCGCCCTCCTGAGGATCGCCTTGTTAATTGCTAGTCCCGAGTCCCCGGACCTGGAGACGCTAAGCAGTCTAGCCTCCACTCCTGTGCCGCACAGATCGATGCTCGGGCTGAATAAATTAGTGGTAAAACTGGGATATAAAATTTTGAATATGAATGGGAAATTTTGCATTCGTAATAAGCTGTTTGAGAAACAAAGCCCAGCTGACTAGAACATATGTAGATGAAGCAGTCGGTGGCGCGGGAAGGGAAGTGAAATCTGGGCTGGGCTGTCCAGGATTAAGACAGACACGTCTTTCCCTTCCTCCTCTCCTTAGCTTACTCTTTTTATTATATTTTTCCTTCCTCCAATTCTTCGTCTCCTCCTCAGCCCTTGATTACAGTTTCGTCACTGGAACTTGCTTCTCTTCAGACACCCGCATTCTATGAATATGAGATATGCCGTCTTTACGTCGACACACCGCAATCTGAGCTAGCTGTCTATCTATCTATCTATCTATCTATCTATCTATCTATCTATCTATCTATCTATCTATCTATCTATCTATCTATCTATCTATCTATCTATCTATCTATCTATCTATCTATCTATCTATCTATCTATCTATCTATCTATCTATCTATCTATCTATCTATCTATCTATCTATCTATCTATCTATCTATCTATCTATCTATCACTGTTCATAAACTTCTGCTGCTGGCGGCCCCCTTTTTAAACTCTGAAATACCCATGTATTCCCTTCAACATATCGATCGTGTAGAGGTCAATTGGCGTAACCCTCCCGAATTTCAAAATTGAGGTTATGTGTGAATCAAGCAGTTAAGGGGGACCAACACCTTTGAATGACCAAAAATGCGACTTTTCAATTCTTTCTTTTAATTTAAAATTGAACTTTTCTCTTTATAACTGTGCAAAATTGTTGTTAATATCTCCAATACTTTCGGAGTTATAACCAAAAACTTGAAGGACCAGAGTGGTTTTGTGTATTATGAACTCTTGAAGCCCGGCGAAACCGTTAATGCACAACGCTATCGCTAACAAATGAATGATTTAAATCACGTATTGATCAAAAGACGACCGGAATGGGCCAGAAGACATGGCAAAGTGATTTTGTTATACGATACACAGCAAAACCAGTGAAAGATTGAAATCGTTTGGATGGGACATCTTTCTGCACCCGCCGTACTTCCCAGACCTGGCACCATCTGACTATCACCTCTTCGCATCAATGGGGCACGCGCTCACAGAGCAGCACTTCATTTAATTTCGAGGAAGTTGGAAAATGGCTCGACGAATGGTTTGTCGCAAAAGACAAGTGGTTTTTTTTCTGGCATGGTATTCATAACTTACCAGAAAGATCGACGAAGTGTGTAGAAGCGGATGGCAAAAAAATTCTGATAAACAAAAAAATGAATTTTCCTTTAAAATTGCGTTATTTCTTTACCACAAAAACCGACAAAACCTTATGCACATACATGGTAATTTTGAGTAATGTATTTCTAAACTAACTGCAAAAAAACATATGGTAACAGTAGTACAGTTAAAAAGGAAACTATTTAATTAAAATAGAATGACGTTTCGTTCTTTAAAAAACATCATCAGATCCTATCAAATCACAATCAAATATTTGGAGAAGTATAAACATTTGTGTATATTTCTGTTTGAGTACTTATGAACTTGAAAATTTGCAACTTATGTTAATTAATTACCGTTTCCTTTCCGCTCCAGCGTAGAATGCCGGTCTATTATTGACGTCATAGCATACAAGGGATCAGAGGGTGTAGGAGGAATAATAGACCCCTGAGTTCATTTTGAAATCTCCACAGACCAGCCAGAAGACGTAAATAGAGAAACGAATCTGATCTATTAACCGACCATAAGTCATTAAAAAGATAAATTTGGATTGAAGGACAATAAACTGATAGGAGTTCCAGGTACTATTACTGTTCAATCCATTGTGAATTACTGGAAAGAGTATAATTTATACGTTCCAGAATTGCAAACTATTTCTTTATTAGCTTTACGAAGTTCCATTTCGTTGCTCAGAAATCACTTCTACATGCTATAACTCTTGTCATTTAAGAAATAATTAATAATTTTAATTAAAATAATAATGTACTCAATAAAATTATCATTGTAAGACGAAATTAAACATTTCATTGTTATTCTTTGTCCACTGTGGCAGCCTGCAACTGACGAAATTTTGTAAATAAATAAATAAATCGATGTATCTTCAAACTTTAAATGTTTAAGCTTTTAGTGTTCCAACTTCCCTTAAGCAAGAACAAGGGAAGGCTAATAATTTAAATAAGTGATCTATTTCCGTATTACTGTACATTAAGAAAGATTTTGTTCCATCACAGGATTAAAAATGAATAAATCTTAAAAGACCAGACCAGCTTACCAAAACTTTCCCATCATTTCTTCGTGAAGCTTATTAATTTCATATTATGAAGAACATCACCATATACTGGCAGTATTCCTAATTTATAGCCGGAAATTCTTAAAAGCGAGGTGTTTTATTTATATTGTATGGTACTTCCAAGGATTTGCAATGCACATTGGCTAATTAATAAACTTTTAAAGCTTTATTTAAGAATTTAATAATTTTTGTTGTTGAGAAAGTCCATATTTATGTTTCAAGATTAATAGGACAGTATTGGTTCGCCACTCAATTTTATGTTGACTGTAGGACAAAGTTCCGCTCAGAAAACAAAACTCTTCTAATTGTTCAATTCAATCTTTATGCTGCGCGTGATGGTTCTATACTAGCAAAGGGTGCAGTAGTAAAACGAGCTGTCACGGTAGAATACATCCATGGTATCCCCTGCCTGTCGTAAGAGGCGACCGAAAGAGGAAACAGGGGCTCTCGACTTCGGAGCGTGGGTTCGCTACCACGGTACTACTAACTGGCATTGCTTCCACTTAACTTCCGTCAGTCTCCTCAGGTTCATATTTCCGACCTCCTTTGGTTCGAAAACACTGGAACCTCCTTCATGCATGAATTACATGACGGATGAACTTTTAGAAGCCTAAGGCAGAGAAAGTGCAGATACGCTGGTCCAATCAGTCAATGGGAGGGCATGTATGGGTGGATCAGTTGATCATTGATAATATCACACCAGATATTGAGTGCAAGGTGCTCCTGGTTATCAGCAGAACCTGGATTCTTAGGGAATAATAGGTTGGAATGGAACCTACCCAAGCGAACAACAAATTATATACTTGCCTGTAAAACGGTCATGCTCTGAGGTCTGCATAAACAATAGGGGTCCAGCCTTTCAGAACCCCTAGAGCTTATGTTACTCTCGCTACATTTCGGAAGAGCAGGCTAGTCAACAATTGGTAATAAACAAATTAGTTTGTATTCAAACCTATTACTGCGAGGTATAGAGATTGCGACAACCACACTATGGAGATTTTCAACTGTCCATGTATGCGTATTACGCAAGTTTTTTTATTCCTCTTCAAAATATATTACCCCTTAAACCCACCCACCATGTCCATACTTCCACTATTTCCGCTGATACATTCATAGACCTAGTAATAACAAATAACCCTCAAAAAATCCTTCACCACGGTCAAGTATCTGTTCCTGACATATCTAAACATGACCTCATATACTTAGCATACTCTCTTCGCGTGCCCAAGTACCGACCGAAATATGTAACGTTTAGAGACTTTAAAAGGATGAATTTAATACAACTGAGACAAGATGCTCAACTCTGCCCCTGGAATGACATAATGATGAAGAGTGACATTGACGAGAAAGTGGAAATATTTAATTCCCATTTATATAAATTGTACAACAAACATGCACCAAAGCGTTCTGTGAGAGTAACACGTCCACCCTGCCCTTGGCTGACTGCCGATGTTAAGACTATGATGAAAGAACGAGACACACTATACCGACGCTATAAGCAGACTCAACTAGCTGACGTACATGAGCAGTACCGTGTTCTTCGAAACCGAATTAAGCTTGTAATTCGTAATAAGAAATTTAATTATTTCCAGCATTTAAACAAAAACATTAACACTGGTTCCACATGGCGACAACTTCGGTCACTGGGTATTGGCAAACCACTTGCGAAGCATACTGATCCCGAGGTGTCCCTTGATGAGCTAAATACATATTTCTCCACGGAACGTCTAACTCCTGACACAACGACAGTACAAAACACCATTGACAATATATTAAGGCAACAATCCCCAGTCCGTCCTGCATTCGAATTTGATATCGTTACAGAACATGAAGTAAGAAGGGAAGTTAATTCAATAAAATCTCACGCAACAGGAGCTGATGAAATTCCCATTTCATTTGTGACTTACATAATCGACATAATACTGCCCATTTTTACGCATTTACTTAATACCTGTCTTACTTCAGGCAAAATCCCAATTAAATGGAAAGATGCACTCATTGTGCCTGTCCCAAAAATCTCTCCTGCAAGCAATGCATCTGAATACCGACCTGTCTGCATCCTCACAGCACTTTCTAAGGTTCTGGAGAAGATGATGCATAAACAAATTGTTAAATACTTGGAAAAACATTCTGTACTTGATCCCTTACAGTCTGGTTTTAAGAAAGGACACAGTACTGCAACTACACTAATCAAAATCACGGATGACATTAGACGGGCTATGGACGAACGAAAACTGACTATACTTATCCTTCTAGACTTTAGCAGTGCGTTTGACACTGTAAATATAGACATACTGTTAGCTAAGTTACAAAAACTTCACATGGCTCATTCTGCTATTCAGCTCTTGGGCTCATACCTCAAAAACAGACGACAGCAAGTTGTATCAAACATGAAGACTACAGAATGGAGGACTAAGCTATCTGGCGTTCCCCAAGGGTCTATTCTTGGACCTCTTTTATTCTTAATCTATATTAATGACATTTCTTCTCATCTGAACGACTGCAACTATCATCTTTATGCCGACCATCTTCAGATATACTCACACTTTAAGGTCCCTGACATTGACAAAGCAATCCACCATATGAACTCGACTTTAAATTCAATTAGCTCGTATGCTAAAGATAACTGCCTATTAATTAACCCGAAGAAAACGCAAGCAATCATAATAGGACAATCTAGACTTTTAAATACGCTAAACATCATACAGCAGCCTAACCTCATGCTCTGTGGTGAAGCTATACCTTTTCAGAAGTCTGTAAAAAACCTAGGCGTTGTCATGAATGACACATTAAACTGGAATGACCATATAACAAGTGTCTGCAGAAAATTATATGCATCTCTTCACCCCCTGAAAATGAAACAATCCATTCTTCCACACAGCATGAAAATAAAACTTATTCAAACCCTCATTTTTCCAATAATTTATTACTGTGATGTCGTATTAACCGATGCAACTGCAGAACAAACTATGAAACTTCAAAGGGCAATGAACTCTTGCATACGATTTATATTTTCTTTGAACTTTAGGACACATATTTCCCCTTATTATGAGAAGCTATCCTGGCTGAAAATTGATCAACTAAGGAATTTACATACTGCGACACTAATTTTTCGACTTCTGAACGAATCTACACCTGAATACCTATCCTCACATTTTAACTTCCTCTCATCTTTCCATGGACATAATACCAGATCGACTTCTACCCTTATGATACCTGTTAATCATTCATCTGTATACAGCCACTCTTTCCAAGTGTCTGGGGCAAGGCTATGGAACACACTCCCTGTCAGTATACGTAATAGCACTTCAACAGTCTCATTTAAACGGTATTGTCGAGATTTCCTCTTAAATACGTGACCAGCTTGTATGAATGTTAGTGTGTATGAGTGCAATTATGATTTAGAACTATTGTTAGGTGATGTAAATGTAGATAGGCTAGATAATATTAATCATTAAAAATAACAATTATAATCTGTTATAATATTACTCCATAAATTTAAGTAGCTCCTAGGGTCTGCTAATGTTATTTTACTAAAGTATGTGATTATATACTGTACGTAGTGGTTAAGTGTAAGAGAGGGCCGTGAGCCCTAACTTCACCACATACAAAGGCATAAAATAAATAAATAAATAAAATGTCTCTTCGGTGAGCAAAACGGGGAAATGTCAGTACGGTAGTGGCCATGTGCAACGACCGACGCATTGTTGGATACGTTCAGTGGGACATTTTCTCTTGTTTTAATCCCAAAGAATCACCACTAACGTGTATTACAGATGTTATGAAATCCACCCTGTAGAGGCTATCAAATTGAACGGCAAACTGTGCAGTAAGATTAATATGTGAAGAAAACATTCAAGTAAACATTCTTAAAATATTTTCCCTGCCATGTTTTGAATACCAGGCGAAACCTCTGGGCCGGGTTATTTTAAGGAAAGAACTACCTTAACAGATACTATTATTGGAATACATCTACAGGCTACAGAATGGCGAGAATAATGTTTCATTCCAAATAAGCTGAAATAACATCAGATCGCTTTCATAATACGTGAAATGGAGTGGTATGTCCGCCATACAGAACTTCTTTGAACATTTCCACGCACATTCAAAGCGTGACAGTATATCCCGTACATATATGAACTCAGTGAAGTAGGCACTGCAACAAAACGTGTATATTCTGCATTGAATAGGTTAAAAGAATATTGTTTAATATTGAAAAGAGGAGAGGGTACCAGCTTCCTCAGACAGCATACCATCATCAGAGTAACAATATTCAGGAAGGGCACTAGTTAACCAACGTGAAAAGTATACGAGAATTTGGGATTCTGAAATTATTGGCAGAAGGACTTCGAGATGATTGACGAATCGCTCAGCTTAGGGCAGGGCCTCTCAGGGTGCATGCGCGTGGTGCATGCACTGTGCACGGTGCAAAAGACGACTTGGCTTGGTTGACCAGAGTGCAGACCCCCCACTCCTCGATTTGGAGCATTAGCGCTGTCTACCTCTTTCCTCACGCCTGTCTCGCTCGCTCCGCCTGTCTCCCTCTCCCCCACTTGCGCCGTAGCGCTCCAAATCCGGGCTGAGTTGAGCCGAGTATAGCCGAGTAGAGCCGAGCATAGCCGAGTAGCCCAGAGACGAAGCGTTGATCCGAGCCATACCGAGCGGCACCGATGCACAGTGCACGGAGCTCTTGCGCCTCGCTCTGCACGCGTGAGATTTTGGGCGTTTCAGAGGCCCTGGCTTAGGGATATTCAAATACAGCGATTGGTGTCCGAATGTAGAAGCAGAACGATCCTCTTAATGTCCAACAGGGTAAGTCAGGAAATGGACACGACCAGTGTAAATGTAAATAGAAGGGGAACACTAAATCTAATTTGGTGAATGACTGGAATTTTAAAAAAATAAGGGAAAAATCAAGGAAATTATTCAGTAAGATGTCACATTTAGAATTTAACTTGCTGAGATCTTGTGAAGAAACCGAAGTAAACATTCAACCTATTAGGACGTGTTCAGTTCATATAGTACGTGTTGAAGAGATGTTAAGTTGAGAACAAGAGTGGCCAAACGAATGCCAGTAAAACCCGAACCCACAACCTCCAGATTTCGCGTCTGTTGCTTACGACCATCCTCTTAATTACGTTATATCCCCCAGCATTTTTCTGGTTTGAAAATGGGCCATCAAAAACCATCTTCAGGGCTGCCGACAGTGGAGTTCGAACCCACTATCTCTCGAGTGCAAGCTGACGGGAATGTGGCCCAAACCGCTCGCTCGATTTAAGGTGAAGTACAACTAGGCAACCATCCTCTATATAACACTAATCAGAGGGAAAATATGGAAGGGATCGAACACTTCGAAAAATGAAGGCATCGGTCAAAGAAATGCAAGGGCCACAAAGAGCGTGAAAATGAAAGACTCCCTAGGCCTCACATCCTAAGAAAAAGAACAACAGCTGACCAAGTAAGGTCGGATAGGACAGATGAAAGTGAGGAGCCTCCCACAAGTAAATGGATGCAATTCCAGGACTCAGCTAAGGGCCCAGTGGTTGCCAACACACGCTCAAAAGTTCAGAACCCCTGGGGTCCCTTTTAGTCGCCTCTTAAGACAAGCAGGGGATACAGTGGGTGTTAATTCTACCGCCCCCACTCACAGGGGGACAAAAATCTAATACCGTTGGGGTTGCAAAAGAATAAGAAATGACGAACGGAGGTCGGAAAAGTAAGATAAAAGCGAGGAAACTAACACAAGTAAGTAAGAGCTATGCTAGAAGCCACGTTCCCAACTTGAGAGCCCCTAGTCCCCCTTTTAGTGGCCTCTTACGACAGACAGTGGATACAGTAAACCCTAGAGTACGCCTTTGGAGCACAGCACTGTATTGAAATTAATGGGAGGATGACAGTGCCTTTACTTCCTATGCCAAGTTTTAATTGTATTAGCTTCAATATCATTACGTCTCTTAAGCATGTAAAGTAGCAATGGATGACTTTCTAAATCTGTTGTTCTTTGCGCTGTAATACCGTGGTTTTAGCCGGAGCGTTTAAAAGACAAAACGTGGCCACACACGCAACACTGTTGTTGTAAAAGGGGAGAGAAGAATTTAGAAGGCAATTCGCGGTCGCCCGCTATATTTTTATGTGAACAAGCCTCTTTAGCAGGCCGGACCAGCTAAGCCCCCTGCTGCAAATGCGGGAGCTTTGTGTAGGCTGACGCACTATCTAACTGGTAACCATTTTTCCAAGCCATGTATATATATATATAAAAGTGGGTTGAGTGGATGAGGGGGGGGGGGGCGGGATATGTGTGCCAGCTCTCCTCAACAGGTGGTCGAGTTGTGCGTGGACACGTCAGAACGCGGGCCGACGCGACGTGATGGCGCTATTCGTCACGGGCCAGCACCGACCTACAGATTGTCTCTTTTTTTTCCTGATCTTTTTTCAATTTACTCTCTCCTTCTACTGTCACCTAAAGGACAATAAAACAAAAATTTTCATTGAATCATGACTTGTTAAAAGGACTTAAGTCCAGTTTATAGCGATTTTGAGTTAAGTATCTATACAACGTCTACAGACCTCAATTAACAACGTTATGTTAAAACAATTTTAGTCCTGGAATCCTGCAGCATAATATTAAAGATGCTTTTCTGAGATGAAGTGTTAATAGTATATAAGAAAACAACGTCACTGGAAATCACGAAACGCTCTGTCCTCCCACATTCTGTGAATATAAGCTTCAAACCTACAGAGTACATGGAGTTCAAACACTCTGCTGATAAGAAAGGTTGTGTAGTTACTTTTCCATACATCAGGAGTCCTGTTTGTCATACTTTCAGACTTGCACAGGCAGGAGTACAGGCAATACTTCTTCCAAAGTCTTTAGTATACCCACAGAGTAGTGTTTCAATCTACACAAATAAACTGATATTGAATAGGTGCTATCATACATTCCTTGTGGTACAGAAGAAGAAACTAGCTCTTTACAAAGGTTTAAGGTCACCTGCCGAGACTACCTGCTGAGGACAGCTAACTGAATGGCTGAAGTATGAATGTGTGCGCGCCAGAGTTCTTACTATTAATTAGTTTTATTATTAACTTAGTAATGTATTTAAATTTGTTCTCAATTCTATTAATTTTTGTTTGGTTTTAACTATTTTTAATATCTCATAATTTTATTTATGATTTTGATTAGTATGTGGTTAAGTGGAAGAGAGGGCCTCGAGCCCTAACTTCGCCACTGAAAAAAAGGCATAAATAAATAAATAAATAAATAAAATAAAAACATTTTACCGGGAGATTATGTGGTGGAACAATTAAGACAGAGGCGGTGATTTTAGTGATGAAGACTAATGAAATAATTTTGTCACGCTCATGATTTAACGATAAGATATCTGTTAAGTTCAACCTTTTCAATACTAATTAGGTACGTGTTTATGTTACAAATACCTTTTATTCAACTTTGGGACCGGTTTCGACATATATAATGTCATCATCAGCCATAAGAAGATCACAATATATAAGCAAGGACACCAAAGTTGAATAAAAGGTATTTGCACCATAAACACGTACCTAATTAGTATTGAAAATGTTGAACCTAATACATATCTTATCGTTAATCTCAATTCAATACGGAAACATTAATGAAGTTCATATCTTTAAATAAAAAATACGCTCATGACTTCTCAAGTAGTTAAGCTTTGATGTCTTAATACCTTGAAAATGACAACATTTTATACGTAATTAATAAGTACTTTTACCATTTGTCACAGGCCTGCAGAAAGTGTGTCTATGTCAATTCAATGATATTAATATAAAAAGCAGGCGTAATGAAACTATTTACATGTGTGTGGTTTCATGCTATGTCATATACTACAATATTCAAGAATGAATTGTTAAAAGGACTTAAGTCCGTGTACTTTAAACACCTTCATCTGAATGTAAAATTGCATTAAAATTAAGTAACTTAAATCCTACATGTTACACATAACAGGTTGAATCATGAGAATAGTGCAATTTACAAGAACAAAATTGACCGGTTGATAAATAACAGTTCTTCATGTCTCTTAAAATTAGGTCCTGTGGACTTGCGCCCTTTTAACAAGTTATGATTCAATTAATCAAACTAGAAAGTAATTTTAAAAAAGATTTCATTTTAAACGATTTTCCGAATTGTTGTACTTCTAAATAAGAATGTAATATATCGGCGTAGCGCCTGCAGAAACTGCTGTGTGATAATGTTTTGCAAGAAATACTGACCCGCTGCACAAGTCATCAAGAGCGGAAAATTCTATGAACATACTCGCACAATATCGAAACTTAGATGACAGAACCTTACCGGGCAAAGTTCTAAGCTAAAAAATTATTTCACATAGTGTCCGACTCGTTGGCTGAATGGTCAGTGTACTGGCCTTCGGTTCAGAGGGTCCCGGGTTTGATTCCTGGCCGGGTCGGGGATTTTAACCTTCATTGGTTAATTCCAATGGCCCTGGGGCTGGGTGCTTGTGCTGTCCCCAACATCCCTGCAACTCACACACCACACATAACACTATCCTCCATCACAATAACACGCAGTTACGTACACATGGCAAATGCCGCCCACCCTCATCGGAGGGTCTGCCTTACAAGGGCTGCACTCGGCTAGAAATAGCCACACGAAATTATTATTATTATTTCACATAGTGGCGTTTATAGGCACAACAACAATATCAGTTTTTATCAAACTACACCGGAATAGAGAAATTATATATATTTCTCAATAATATCCTGCCGACTGCACTTTCGAGTGGCTACATGGATTCGGAGGACAGAGAAATTACAACAATTATAAAATCACATTAAAAATTACTGAAACAAAAAGTCCATAACAATTTTCAAAAAAAGGAAATATTAACATTTGAAAAACTACCAGAGGAAATACAAATGTGGCCTATTTCCAGGTAGCGTGATGCTGAGTGCCCTCTGTACAAAAGATGAACCTTCTCTGCGCATTACATGGCCATACCACCGAAGTCGGTTCTCACGCATCTTGTCTACGATCGGGGCAACTCCCATGATTTTTCGGATTTCTATGTTAGTGACTTGATCTAACCGGGTCAGGCCAAGTTACCAGCGAAGCATGATCATCTCCACGACATGAAGTGCTTGCTCGTGCTTAACTGTCACTATCCAGCATTCAGAGCCATGCAGACAGAGAGACTGGACGAATAACAGTCCTGTAAACCTTGGACTTCAGGTCAATTCGTATCCAGCGATCTAAGAGAACACCAGTAGGTTTCTGCCATTTCATCCAGGCCGCATTTACAAGGAACATATATTATGTAACCTTGAGTGTGAATTTCAGCTTAAGGAAGGTTACTTTGGCTCCAAAGGAAAGTCCCTCGAATTGCCGTATCTCACCCATGGTGTTGTGTCTGTCACTTAAACCAAAAACGAATTAATGTATATAAATTGCTAAATGAAAGAAGGAATCATGTCCAGTCAGACAACCAATGACAAAAAGTGATACTGCGTTTTTTCAGTTATTTTTGTGATATTTTGCGTGAATTGGAGATTAAAAGCGGAGGTTTTGGAACTTTTCTGACTAGATTTTCGACATGTTCAATTATTCACCTAAAGCTCCAATTAACCTAGATTAGAAAGTATCCTTTTTTTAATTCATTGTAAACTATTTGTTCGATTTTAGTACTTTTAGAGAATAATGTAGTTTATCTGTTTTACTCGCACCGGAATGAATAAAGAAATAAATAAATAGTTAGATAACTCACGTTACAACTTCGATTTGTGATGAAAACGTGTTAAGTCCTTAACCGTGACTTCTTGATTCTGTTGTTGAGTGCGAACTGACTTGTGAGGCCCTGGTTTCTTTGGGTAACGAACACTTCCTCTTTCGTTGATGTAAATAACTGGACAGTAAAATAAATACGTAATAAAGAATATTAAAATGAAATGGTGTATAGCTTTTAGTGCCGAAGAATGTCTCCAAGGTTCAGAATGTCCAGATCTTTTGATTTGACTCCCGTAGGCGATATGCGCGTCATTATGAGGATAAAATGATGATGAATACGACACATATACCCAGCCACCGTGCCAGCGAAATTAACCAATTATAGTTAAAATTCCCTACCCTGCCGGGAACCCTACCCGGGACCCCTGTGACCAAAGGCCATCACGCTAACCATTTAGCCATGGAGCCGGACATAAATATAATTAACATCGCATGATACACTAGTGAACTCGAACAACATTTCTTGTCCGCAAACACAACATTATAACAAAATTCTTAAAAACACAACAATATCATATATGAAAATATTTTGTAATCAGTATCAAAAAATTTAAAAACAATATAAGTGTTGTCAAATGAGAGTTTCCTTCCGAAGGCGTAACTGATGATATACACCTTAGAACGTGTATTACAATTAAGCATTTTAGGAAAGATTTCTCCTCTGCCTGACTCTCATTTTAGTGAACATCCTGGAGTATCATGTACAACTAATACGTTGGCCAATCATTAACGGAAGTGCCACACTTTGATACTTTATAATATTAAATTACAACAAATTGATAAATAACTGAAGGTAGCCAATTTGTTGTTTCCAAAAGGTATAATCAAACAATAATTTGTTCCCTTCTGATAGTTTTCAGTATGTTTACAATGACATCTACTGTCTTTTAATACTGTTGATAACTTACGTTTGGATGTTAAAATGTGAGGGTTAACTAATACAGTGGTAAGTAAGAATACTTTCAAAGACTGTCCCACTCATCTACATTCCCAAGGTTTCCCCCCCTTTGACACCAAGATGCTGATCTTTGCTAATCAATTCCACAGGGCAGGGAAGTCAAAGTACATTGTAATACGTTCCTCGTTAGCTATTCATTGTGTTCGTCTGGTAAGGCAGATGCTTGTCCGAGATGTCTTGAGGAGGACTGATTTACATCCCCTAACAGGGGAGACGATAATGAGGGGCAAACTCCGCCATCACCTCTCCTGCTGATTTAACAGTTGACAATATTTATTTTATGCTGCAGTGTGGCATGGTTCATTGCGAAATGTGACTCTTTAATCTCTTGTTAATAACGGAAGAATTTCTCAGAAGGCCATGGAAGTGGGCACCCACAATGCCATGGACATCTTCATTCAGGAGGACATGGGATTAGTTCGTTCGTTCGTTCGTTTGCATTGAAACTACAGGGTGACCCAAACGTCCGTTAACATTTGACGAGGCGATACGTCACGTGTTATTGGAGGTAGAGAGGTAATAATTGACACACATGATTGGCGTGACGTAGCGTGTTTGACACAAAAATAACGAACAGATGGCGCTGGACAGCAACACGTCAGGTACAAGTGGCCATACATGCTTGGCATGACATGGTGTTTTATTGACACCAACAATGAGTGCACAAACGGACCACCAGATGGCGCTGGACAGCAACACATCCGTGATACCGTATGAGACCAGAGTACCGTAGAAAAGGAGCTGCCGTGACTGCTGGCGCCAGATCCGCCTGCATGTCATCCTTCGCCTCCCCAGTCCCCGACCTCAGTCCGTGTAATTATTGGTTGTGGAGTTACTTCAAGTCGCAAGTCTACCGCGATCGTCCGACCTCATCAGGAATGTTAAAAGACAACATCCGACGGAAATTTCTCACCATACCCACGGATATGATGTACTGTGCTGTTCACAACATTGTCCCCAGACTACAGGTATTGTTGATAAATGACGGCCGACATGTTGAACATGTGTTATAAAGAACATCGTCTTTGCTAAACGTCGATTGTTATGCTAATTATTGCATGTGTATCGTATGAAGCAACATCTGTTGGTCGTTTTTTTTGTACTTTATTTTGATGTCAATAAAACCTCGTGTCATGCCAATCATGTGTGTCAATTATTTCTTCTCTACTTCCAATAGTCCGTAAAGTATTAGCTCTGGGCCGATTACCTTAGATGTTAGGTCCTTTTAAACAACCATCATCATCATCATCATCATCAGCAGCATTGCCTGGACAAATGCTAACGGACTTTTTGGTCACCCTGTATTTTACTATCAACAAAATTCGACAAAAGTCTTGAATTATCTTCCTTTCATTATTTAACCACTTTTTTAGTAATAAAGCTTTTATTCGGTACAACAGTAGCTATTAAAATAAATAGAGACTGGCCGTACTATTAATAGGAAATGAGATGGTGTCTGTCTGTCTGTCTGTCTGTCTGTCTGTCTGTCTGTCTGTCTGTCTGTCTGTCTGTCTGTCTGTCTGTCTGTCTGTCTGTCTGTCTGTCTGTCTGTCTGTCTGTCTGTCTGTCTGTCTGTCCCGGATAGGCTTGAGAACTGCCGGTCCGATTGAGCTGAATTTTTGTACCAATATAGTTTGAAATATCGAATCACTCAAGAGATTATTTTTATTACGATGTATTACACCGTCTCGAACTATTGGTGTACTTTAGAGTGTTTAAATCTGATCTCAGAGGACCGAATTAAGAAGGACAAGCCCACGTAAATGGCGTTTGTAAATCCAGGAAAGGCATTCGATAATGTTGATTGACCACAAGCTATTTGAGATTCTGAAGGTAATCGGGATCAGGTACCGAGAAAGAATAATTATCTACAATCCGTACAAAAATCAGCCTGCAGTGATAAGAATGGAGGGCTTTGAAAAAGAAGCAGCAATCCAGAAGTGAGTGGGGAAATACTGCAGTATGTCCTCCGCTCACTTTCAATGTTTATATAGAACAGGCAGTAAACGAAACCGAAGAGGAATTTGGAAAGAGAATCACAATCCAAGGAGAGTAAGTCAAAACACTGAGATTTGCCAATGATATTGTGGTTTTACCTGAGTCTACAGAAGATCTGGAGAAATTGTTGCATGGTATGGACAGAGTCTTGAATAAGGAGTGCAAGACGAAAATAAGTATGTTCAAAACAAAAGTAGTAGAGTACAGTCGGATGTGATGCCGGGAATATTAGGTTATGAAATGAAGTCTTAAAGGAAGTAGA
Source organism: Anabrus simplex (assembly GCF_040414725.1). Lineage (NCBI taxonomy): Eukaryota > Metazoa > Arthropoda > Insecta > Orthoptera > Tettigoniidae > Anabrus > Anabrus simplex. The sequence goes on from NC_090277.1 coordinate 62,462,529, forward strand.
TGAATATTGTAACTTGGATGGTAAAATAACCAAGGGACGTAGCCAAGGGGGTTTGCTGGGGGGTTACAGCCTCCTCCCCCAAAATAAAATGAACAGAAACTGAGAATAAACAAGTGGAAGTCGGCTCATTGGGTGTCTCCATTCAACATTTACAGAGACATAACTGTAAAACCTACAGATCTCTTGGATCTATTTTCTAAGAAGCCTCGAAAGTTGAATTTTAGATTCTAATCTTAACATACCATTCGCTGTAAAACTGTTGACGTTGTTCTTCATTTTAATGTAAACAATTTCAGTGTACCGATACTGCAATCTGAATATCAACACACTTTACTTGTATCAGTCTCCTTACAATGACATTCATGATTGCGCGCACCACACACGCACGAGTACGTTCATTATGTTTTGTCGTCATTTTGTAATTATAACCCAACGCCCACCCTTTCGGTCGATCCTGGCTACGCTACTGAAAATAACTAATGATGGCAGAAGTAAAGAAGAAAAGAAAATTGCTCACTTCGAATACTGATATAGGAATTAGAAAGATGTTTTTGAGGACTTTCGCCTAGAGCGTGGCATTGTATGGAAGTGAAGCATGGGCGATAACTAGCTCAGAAAGAAAGAGAATAGAAGCTTTTGAAATGTGTTGTGACATAAGAATGCCGAAGGAGAGATGGGAATATTGAATCAGAAATGAAGAGGTACTTAGTCGAATTAGTGAGAGGAAATCGATTTGACTAAATTTGTCGAGAAGAAGAGACAGAATGATAGGACACATCTTAAGACACCCAGGACTTCTTCAGTTTACTTCTGAGGGAAGTGTAGGCTGTGAGAACAGTAGACCAATATATGAATATGACAAGAAGATTAGAGCATATGTAAGATGTGTTAGTTATGTAGAAACGAAAAGATTAGCATTGAATAGGGTGATACGGAGAGCTGCATCAAACCAGTCTATGGACTGATGACTTGAACAACAACATGTCCCAAATTTGTGCCATTTTTGTCCCCCATCAACTAAGTTTACGAGTAAGCCACTACTAGCGAACGTAAATGAGTTTACGTGTCAGATCCGAATTACTGATTTTCTTCGGACGAGTTTACATACCTCCAATGCAGTAATGACGTTCATATCCATAGCCTCCTAGTAATGTTAAGTTCCCGTCCTCTTGAGTAATCTTATAGTATATGTTCTGCCTTTATGGTCTTCTCAAAGTCAAAGAGAATGATGCTATTTTAGCTCCGTTTGATTTGTAAAGTAAATATCTATTTATCATTGCAGTAAAATTCTGATAACGACGCAATACCTCTCTGGAGTGTGACGAACATCAGTGGCCCATCCGCTTGTTAAAAACGTGCTTCTTTCCGAGCCAGTTCACCACCGAGGAAGTTTTTATTTCTCGTGCTCCAGTATACGTGCTTGTTAAGTTGAACCTTACAAAAACAACTGTTGATATTTCGCTTCTCCTTTATACATGCTCCACTGAGTCACCTACGTTTCTAGATTTGCCTTCATTCCTTCCGTCGTGTTAATTTATTAAAACGAAGGTGGGTACGACACCTTAGATACAGTAACCCAGTCTAAAATACACAGTGAACCATATTTAGCCCGCACTCTGGGTTGTGGTGATCTAGGGAACTTCTTTGACTCAGCTGTACAGCGGGCGTACATCCTCATCAGGCGAATGGATCACCTTTACGTGTTTATGAATTGTATTATGTAACACAGTCCATTACATTGGTTAGTTGCATTTATCGCAGTTTTCCTTAAAATTCACTGCTTTTGGACGTTTCTGCTAGATTTATGAATAATATTTATTGCATTTTTTCAGACCATAATATCAATTAATCCTAACCACCCCAAGCATTAGGCAACCATCTTACAAAAAAAATCGCTTTGCAAGTTTGTTTGGTAAACTAAGGCTGGAAATATACCCTTAAAATCAACGATACAGCTATTTCTTTTCCATCTCTCTCTCTCTCTCTCTCTCTCTCTCTCTCTCTCTCTTAGGTTCTTTTTATTTCTGAGAAAGACAAAGCGTATGAAGAGAAGGGTGACCACAGTTAATTATTCAGCTCGAGCTATTAGCATGCCAGTCAGTGGTTTCTGCGAGGGGGGGAAAGAAAAGACGAAATACTCTCTCACCCACAAAAAAAATGTATAAAGCAATGCACGGTTCAAAAAATTAAGATTTATTCAGCGTTCGAGACGAAGGATGCTATACAATTAGTGGAATAGAAACACTGCCTTTCCTGGCTGCCTATTGAATTAAGTTTATATGGATCCACTCCACAATTGCACTTATCACTGTGCTTTCCTAACCCTCACTTCCCCTTCCCCTTCCAGCAATCCTCCATGTTCTGAGGAAATAATAAGCAAAAGAACAATAACATCACTCAGAACTTCGCCGTTCATATATTAATTAGAATTTTTAGAATATAAAATGTCTGTTTCTGTTTGAGCAGTGGCGATGCATAATCTTCAAAATGTTATATCTACGTGTACGTTAATTGGTGCAGATTAAGAAGGCTGCGACTAAAGAGTTATAACGACCTCCTGAATGTAATGTCTACTCATACGCTACCCGGACCAGATTAAGGAGGTTGTGTGTGGAGAGTAATAAATGACTACCTAAATGTTATCTACATACAAAGTAGCATGTCCCTTCCTTCCTTCCTTCCTTCCTTCCTTCCTTCCTTCCTTCCTTCCTTCCTTCCTTCCTTCCTTCCTTCCTTCCTTCCTTCCTGACTGACTGACTGACTGACTGACTGACTGACTGACTGACTGACTGACTGACTGACTGACTGACTGACTGACTGACTGACTGACTGACTGACTGACTGACTGACTGACTGACTGACTGACTGACTGACTGACTGACTGACTGACTGACTGACTGACTGACTGACTGACTGACTGACTGACTGACTGACTGACTGACTGACTGACTGACTGACTGACTGACTGACTGACTGACTGACTGACTGACTGACTGACTGACTGACTGACTGACTGACTGACTGACTGACTGACTGACTGACTGACTGACTGACTGACTGACTGACTGACTGACTGACTGACTGACTGACTGACTGACTGACTGACTGACTGACTGACTGACTGACTGACTGACTGACTGACTGACTGACTGACTGACTGACTGACTGACTGACTGACTGACTGACTGACTGACTGACTGACTGACTGACTGACTGACTGACTGACTGACTGACTGACTGACTGACTGACTGACTGACTGACTGACTGACTGACTGACTGACTGACTGACTGACTGACTGACTGACTGACTGACTGACTGACTGACTGACTGACTGACTGACTGACTGACTGACTGACTGACTGACTGACTGACTGACTGACTGACTGACTGACTGACTGACTGACTGACTGACTGACTGACTGACTGACTGACTGACTGACTGACTGACTGACTGACTGACTGACTGACTGACTGACTGACTGACTGACTGACTGACTGACTGACTGACTGACTGACTGACTGACTGACTGACTGACTGACTGACTGACTGACTGACTGACTGACTGACTGACTGACTGACTGACTGACTGACTGACTGACTGACTGACTGACTGACTGACTGACTGACTGACTGACTGACTGACTGACTGACTGACTGACTGACTGACTGACTGACTGACTGACTGACTGACTGACTGACTGACTGACTGACTGACTGACTGACTGACTGACTGACTGACTGACTGACTGACTGACTGACTGACTGACTGACTGACTGACTGACTGACTGACTGACTGACTGACTGACTGACTGACTGACTGACTGACTGACTGACTGACTGACTGACTGACTGACTGACTGACTGACTGACTGACTGACTGACTGACTGACTGACTGACTGACTGACTGACTGACTGACTGACTGACTGACTGACTGACTGACTGACTGACTGACTGACTGACTGACTGACTGACTGACTGACTGACTGACTGACTGACTGACTGACTGACTGACTGACTGACTGACTGACTGACTGACTGACTGACTGACTGACTGACTGACTGACTGACTGACTGACTGACTGACTGACTGACTGACTGACTGACTGACTGACTGACTGACTGACTGACTGACTGACTGACTGACTGACTGACTGACTGACTGACTGACTGACTGACTGACTGACTGACTGACTGACTGACTGACTGACTGACTGACTGACTGACTGACTGACTGACTGACTGACTGACTGACTGACTGACTGACTGACTGACTGACTGACTGACTGACTGACTGACTGACTGACTGACTGACTGACTGACTGACTGACTGACTGACTGACTGACTGACTGACTGACTGACTGACTGACTGACTGACTGACTGACTGACTGACTGACTGACTGACTGACTGACTGACTGACTGACTGACTGACTGACTGACTGACTGACTGACTGACTGACTGACTGACTGACTGACTGACTGACTGACTGACTGACTGACTGACTGACTGACTGACTGACTGACTGACTGACTGACTGACTGACTGACTGACTGACTGACTGACTGACTGACTGACTGACTGACTGACTGACTGACTGACTGACTGACTGACTGACTGACTGACTGACTGACTGACTGACTGACTGACTGACTGACTGACTGACTGACTGACTGACTGACTGACTGACTGACTGACTGACTGACTGACTGACTGACTGACTGACTGACTGACTGACTGACTGACTGACTGACTGACTGACTGACTGACTGACTGACTGACTGACTGACTGACTGACTGACTGACTGACTGACTGACTGACTGACTGACTGACTGACTGACTGACTGACTGACTGACTGACTGACTGACTGACTGACTGACTGACTGACTGACTGACTGACTGACTGACTGACTGACTGACTGACTGACTGACTGACTGACTGACTGACTGACTGACTGACTGACTGACTGACTGACTGACTGACTGACTGACTGACTGACTGACTGACTGACTGACTGACTGACTGACTGACTGACTGACTGACTGACTGACTGACTGACTGACTGACTGACTGACTGACTGACTGACTGACTGACTGACTGACTGACTGACTGACTGACTGACTGACTGACTGACTGACTGACTGACTGACTGACTGACTGACTGACTGACTGACTGTGCCAAAACTACAGGATGTACAGAAGCGAAATTTTGCGGATATATTTATATTACAGTGTATTTGTTCACTAAGGAAGGATTTTCGGAAATACCGACGCTAAGGGGGTGAAAAGGGGGTCAATTTTTAAAATGTGTATATCTGTATATTTAAACCTTAAAAGTTTAAAGGCGTTAAATTTGTATTTACAGTCTCCTTAAAAAAAAATACGTGTTTCTATGTACCAATTTTCACTTTTGTAATGTGTAACGTATCGTCATATAAAGATTGAACCCCTTTTCACTTATTTTACCCCCCATAAGTGCATTTTCCGAAAAAGAAGAGTCTTTTTTTGTTTTCGGAATATCCATTTAAGAAGTGGCAGACCAAAATGGGCTTAACTCCTTTTATGAAGTTCTGGGTTTTTTTTTTTTTTTTGCAAGTTGCTTTACGTCGCACTGACACAGATAGATCTTACGGTGACGATGGAATAGGAAATGGCTAGGAATGGGAAGCAAAGGGCCGTGGCCTTAGTTAAGGTACAGCCCCAACATTTCCTGCTTTTAAAATGGAAAACCATATTCAGGGCTGCCGACAGTGGGGTTCAGACTCACAATCTCCCGAATGCAAGCTCACAGTTGCTCGACCCGAACTGCACGGCCAACTCGCTCGCTCAGATTCAGAAGGCTGTAGGTAAAGAGTTATAATGGCCTCCCCGACTGCAATATCTACTTGTACATTACTAGGTTCAGATTAAGAAGGCAGTGAACTGAGATTTCATTTAAATTACAGAGGGTTGCTTCCTTACCCAGTTCATTTTTCATGATGATCTCACCCTGGTACTTGAATTTTTCTACACGGCTGATGTCCCCGTACTTCAACCCGAGGTTATGTGGGGAATCTTTGATGTTAGTCATTACTTCTGTTTTTTTTTTCAAACGATATCTGCAGGACTTTTTATTAGGCGGGTTTCCTTCAACAGTTCGATTTGAATCCTAGCGGCTTCAACGTCGACTGGCAGAATGGCGATGTCATCTGCAAAAGCTGGACAAACTACCATGATCCCCTTGGATGTAGTTCCCATCTTCAGTGAGATATAGTCTTTTTCCATTCATCTCGTTCACCAGATTCCTGATGATCTTCCCACGAGTGCAGTTTAAAAGCATCGTAGGGAGTCAATCGCCTTGTCTGATTCATGTTTTGAGCTCAAATAATTCCAAGGGACATCCTTGGAACTTTATCTTGTATGATTATTATTATTATTATTATTATTATTATTATTATTATCTACTAGCTGCTCCGAAGCTCAAATCAGCAAACCTTTATCTCAAAAGACAAGCGCCTTGCGAATCCAACCGGTCGATTTCTGATCCCGTGGCAATTGTATGTTAAAAGCAAGGATGTTCATCAATGAACACTGAAGGTGCGTGTGAAAGAGATTCATTTGGCGGTGTAACAAGACTGTGACAGAGGTAATGAGAGCGGTGAGCCGTGTTTCAGCCCGCCCACACCAAACATGTGCCACGGCTGGTCTTGGAAGAGACTCGCCACTCCCAGAACAATACACCCGTTAATTAGGATTTCTTTCGCGCCCCTACATTCTCCCCTCCTCTCCCGAACAATCCCGCAAGAAGCTCTAAAAGCCTCCGCTACCAGCCATCCACAGTTGCCCAGCTACACACTCAACACACTTTAAAGGTTTCTGGGACGACGTTTTATTTGCTATAAATGTCCGAACTGTGTATACGGGGAGGGAAAAGAAATCCGTATCGTGCAGTGCTGGCCTTCAAAAGAGTTTATTGAGAAAATTACAATCATGGCCTCCTGAATAAAATTTTATATCATGCAGGTCTAGTTATCCAAACAGTGTATCACTCAAAAATTGGAAAGGATTTGTACGCAAGAATAGATTAGAATGCAAACTTTTTGAACAAGGCGCAAGTATCAGCTAGCCGCTCTACAGTAATCTAAGGAGTGTTGCATAAATTTCAGGGGTTCTGATAGTTCAGATCGCTAATATTTATTCAAATCTCACTGCAGATCCGTATCTAGAAAAGGATAGTCTGAAATAAGACAGAATGGGGAAGAGGTACGATTTAAAAAGGATCCTGGGGCCAAAAGCAGAAAAAAAAAATCTTTACAATTGGCTTTACGTCGCACCGACGCAGATAGGTCTCATGGCGATGATGGGATTGGGAACGGCTATAAATGGGAGGGAAGCGGCCGTGGTCTTAATTAAGTACAGCCCCAGCATTTGCCTGGTGTGAAAATGGGAAAGCGCGGAGAATCATACTCAGGGATGCCGGCAGTGGGGTTTGAACTCATTATTCCCGAATGCAAACTTACAGCCTGTTTCGCCGTTAACCGACTGTCAACTCGCTCGGTACTTTATTATTATTATTATTATTATTATTATTATTATTATTATTATATATTTTGCGAATGAGCCCATTAGGACTACGCAAAGTACTGAGAGACAGGTATTTGCCTTTCTTTGTGCCCACACTTCCTTCATTCGTTTGCTGTGTGCTTCTTTTCTCTCTTTGAGACCATGTTGTTCCGGTCTTCTTCTTTGGTTTTTCCTATTGGTCAACTTGCCACTTATGAACATTGGTTCTGAAGATAACCCGGCTTTCGATATCTTCATGTGTAATTCCTGCCAGTTTGAGATCTGTTTTAATTTCGCCAATCCATTTTATTGTGTCCGTTTTGGCTTTACTTCGGTTTTCATAAAATTCAACTATTTGCTTGGTAAGTATATCTGGGTTCATCCTTTTTATATGTCCAAACAATCTTAATCTGCGTTTTCTGATGTCGCTGTGAATGTTAGAAAATTGTTTGATTTCCTGTTTCCCTCTAAGGCGGTACTGTTCATCTACGAGTTTTGGGCCTAAAATTTTTCTAATGATCTTGCGTTCCTTTTTTATGAATATTTTCTAGATCAGTTTTCCTGTTCAAAATTAGTGTCTCTGATCCATAGAGGCATTCTGGTTTTATAACTGTATTATAGTGTCTTAGTTTTGGATGCTTGGAGAGACACTTTTTGTTATAGATATTTTTGGTGAGTCTATACGCAGTTTCCATCTTTTGGCATCTAACTTCATTGGCTTTTGTTTCCATTCCATTCTCCTGAATTATTTCGCCGAGATATTTGAATTGCTGGACCCGTTTTATTTTGCCATATTTTGTCTCCATGAATTTAGGGGCTTCTTTGCTGCAGGTCATGTATTCAGTTTTTCCAAACGATATTTGGAGGCCGACTTTTTCCGCTGATTCTTTCAGGAGTTCGATCTGGTTTATTATTATGCGTGAATGGTCCCTTTCGGAACAGACGAATCTTTATTTATGATTTCGTTTGCAGAGGATCCATCTGTTGAATAAATATCCTCTTCCTTTCTTCCATCCACTTGGTACCTGCTCTTTTTAGTACTTCATTCTCTAGAGTAACCTCCCATTTGTCAATTTTCTTTCTGTATACATTTCGATTCAAAATTTCTTCAGGTTTAATTTGTGCGTTCTTCATGTTCGCTTTTGTTTGTTATGTCCAAAGGAAATTCTTCACTTTATTAACTCTTTCAAGACTTTGGTGGGTTAGTCTGGATTCTGGAAGCCTCCTAACATGTCCATAAAATTTTAGCCTTCTTTTCCTGAGGTCTTCCGCAATGTTATATCATTTTTCTGTGGATTTCCAGGACTGGAAGCGGTAAACTTCTTCCTTGCACCTTGCTCCTAAAATTTTCCTCATGATTTTTCGCTCTTCTTTTAGGATATTTCCGAGCTCGCCCTTTTTATGAAGCGTTAGAGTTTCCCCTGCATATAAAGCCTCAGGTTTGATTACGGTATTGTAATGTTTAATCTTAACGTGGAGGTACATTTTTGTTGTAGATTTCCTTTGTTCACCCACATGCTCTTCTCAGTTTTTGGACACGGTGATTATTATTATTATTATTATTATTATTATTATTATTATTATTATTGTTAATATTATTATTATTATTATTCCCAAGTAAGGAGCACGATTAACATGTTTTTCTTCCCCAAAATCTCTTCGTCCTCCCATTGAATTTCTCTTGCGTTCTCTGGCTCCGTGGCTAAATTGTTAGCTTGTTGACCCTTGATCCAAGGGGTCTCCGGATCTATTCCCAGCCGGGTCACAGATTTGAACCTTAATTGGTTTGCGGCTGGGTGTGTACGCCGTCTTCAGCATTAGAATTCATCATACGCACGGCCCAATCGTCATAGACGTGCAGGTCGCCTATAGGCGTCACCTCGCAAGACCTGCATCAGACATCTTCAGAGGTCACATGCCGCTATATACTCTGGTTCTAATTTTGAGGTTGTCTGCAAAATTGGTGATTGTCGAATATTGTTCTGTATGCACTGTACATTAAGCAGCAAAAGTTCCCTTCAAATGCTGATTTCCTGTAAGTCTCTTTCAATTAGCCAATTGTTCTTTACTTGATTGAGATGTGAATATTGAAAATCCTCTTGGTCAGTATAATTGTTATTTTAAATTGTTTACAAGCTTTTCTTCTTCTTCACCATCTGTAAGCTGATGTACAGCCGTCTTCCCGACACTTAAGGAATAAAGAAGCCATCAAAACTCCACAGTGTCTCAATCACTCTTCCATAGCAAGTTCTTTTTTGTTTTCTGCCAGAAGAAGGAGAACAAGATTGATGTATTAAAAATTTTATTAACATCTCCCCAGCGTACCATCATTTTTTTTCCCTACCATAGCCTGTCTACTTTATGCACTCAAGTCATCTGTGTGCTGCCGTGCTGCCTACAGTAAAGGAGCTAAATCTCTGCTGACGGCTTCCACTTGACCAGTTGAAATCACCGCTTCTCAAGCTGTGGAGAAAATATCGACACGTTCCTCCAAGCGAGAACTTGCCTAATGGGTATAGACTTATTATTGGAGCAATGCAGTATCTGAAAACGAGTGGTAGGTTCATGAAGCGTACAGCTCTGCAACAATTTCATATGAATCTTTCCTGATTATAAATACCAAGAAGATATCTCGTTGACTCCCAGGGTATTTATGAACATACAATCATTATGGGTGACTTTAACTCTAACCTACTTAATACGACTCATGACAGTAAAGTAATAACCCATGGGCAAATCCGTGTACCATCCATTTCGACCCACGACCTTATATATTTATCCTATTCCCTCAAAGTACCTAAATTCAAACCCAAGAACATAATAACTGTCAGAAATATGAAAGATATAAATTTGGATTACTTGAATTATGACGTTTATGAACTACCGTGGGACGATAAACGGAGTCTAAATGATACCGAATCAAATGAAGACATGGATGGAAGAAGGGCGTAACTCAAAAAACACTCTTTTGAGATAAATGAGTTTAAAGAATTACAACATCAAACACTTTGCTCAGAAATACAGAATTCTGGAATAATATACTTAACTACATTCTTGATTATTTCATAATATGTACATCAAAAATATTTACAAATTTTGTGGTTTCTTGTCAATTTTGTATTTTGGAGTTACGCCCTTATTCCATTTTCAAGAAACATTTTCATTGAAAATTAATGTTATTTATATTGTTGGAAGCATGTATACAAGTTTTACAGGTTAGAACATTTGACAGGTCAAAACATATTATTAGGGGAGTCACTATATCGAGAATTTCCTACTCCCACAGATTCAGCTCCCCGGAAAATATTTTCAAACCATGCACGTGCACCTGCGCATAGAAAGCTTACTAAATAGGGATGTCTTCATAATATTAACTTGTTTAATCCGATGGTAAAGAACTTAAATGACAGACATGCCCCTAAACGTCGAATAAAGGTTTCTCGCCTATCTTGTCCAAGGTTAGATGCTCAAGAGAATGATGGCCCACCGTGACTCGTTATTTCGACATTATAAACAAACCCTAGATGACACAGACTTCGAATCTTACCGCATCTTAAGAAATCGCACAAAACAGTTAATCAGAAATTAAAAATGTACACATTTCCGGAATTTAGCTAACAACATCAATTCTAATCGTACATGGGACCAACTTAGATCTCTGGGAATAGCAAGACATCAGCAGAGACAGATAACTCCTGACATTCCACTTGACGAACTGAACAATCACTTTAGTAGAATAAATATTCAACCTACCCCCAATTAACAGCACCGAATCACCGCCCTCCCCTCCTGCCAATCCACCATTCACATTTTACAGTGTCACAGAAAATCAGGTTAAAAAGGCTTTGTACTCAATTAAATCAAAGGCCACAAGTGTATATGATATTCCTATTACTTTTATACATAACATTATGGGTGCTGTCCTCTCTATACTTACGCACATACTGAACTACTGTTTACTAAACGGAACTTCCCATCTGTCTGGAAAACAGCCAATATATACCGGTACCTAAGAGTTTAAACCCACAAACACATCGTCCTTTGTCCATACTCCCTGCGCTTTCTAAAGCCTTTGAAGGTTTAGTATACGAGCAAGTTCTGGAGCACCTAAATAAAAATGCTGTTTTGAACCCATTGCAATCTGGATTTAAGAAGTGTCACAGTACCACGACAGCGCTTTTGAAGGTTACTGAAGACATTAGAAACGCTATGGACAAACCACTCCTCACTATACTTATCCTTATTGGCTTCAGTAGCGCCTTTGACACCACAGAAATTCAGACGATGGTAAAGAAAGCGGAACTGCTAAATTTCGACCTGGCTGTGCTTAAGTTTTTTAGTTCTTATTTGAGTAACCGTCAACAGCGTGTAACAGTAAACGACAAGGCCTCTAAATGGAAAATGGAACTTAGTGGTGCCCCACAGAGCAGTATTCTAGGGCCCTTACTTTTCTGTATTTATATCAATGACATAACATCTGTGACAGGAAATAACACACACCACCTCCATGCTGACGATATTCATATTTATCGACACTGGAAAACTTCAGACTTAGGTGAAACAATACGAGATATTAACAATGACCTCCGACGACTCAGTATTTATGCATAACGAAATTATCTTATACCAAACTCCACAAAATCTCACGCAATCATAATTGGATCACGAAAATTACTGAACTGCTCAAACAGTGTTGCAATCCTTCCCATCCTACTGAATGGTAACATTATTCCCTACAGTAAAACGGTTAAAAAATCTCGGCGCAGTTATGAATGAAACACTTGATTGGTCTGATCGCTCGAAAAAATCCGTTAAAATATTTTTGGAGTGCTCCATCCTCTTAAACGGCAAAGGGCTGTATTTCCATTTGAGCCAAAGGCCAAACTACATACTGACACTGGTTCTCCCTATTCTTGATTATTGTGACGTTGTTATAGTTGATATGACGAGAGAAGAAGCACTTAAAATTCAACGAGCACTCAGTTCCTGCCTGCGATTTATTTACAATATCGGGTACGATTTTCATATCACCCCATACTATCAGGCTCTCTCATGGCTGAAGCCTGATAAACGTAAGCAGATACACATTTTAACTATGGTGTTTAGACTGTTAGCTGAAAGTCAGCTACTGTATATTTCTTCTAAATTTACATTTTTATCATCATTTCGCAACTTAAATACATGTTTCAGATCCTTTCTTTCTATTCCAGTGCATTAATAGATAGTTTGTAGTGACCGGCACCACATTAAGGAATTCTTTGCAAACTCAGGTCAGAGAAACTAGCTCCTGCTGAGATTACCTGCTGAGGACAGCTGACTGAATGGTTGAAGTATGAATACGTGCGTGCCTGAGGATTAGTCATTATTAAGAGTTTAATATTAATTAGTTTTAGTACTAACTTAGTAATTTATTTAAATGTATTCCCAATTCTATTAATTTTTGTGGTTTTAACTATTTTAAACATTTCAGTATTTTATTTAAGATTATGATTAGTATGTGGTTAAGTGGAAGAGAGGGCATCGATCCCTAACTTCGGCACTGTAAAAAAGGCATTAATAAATAAAATAAATATATATATATTGTCACTCGTAAGAAACGAAATCGAACATGTACTCTCTACCTGACTTTTTGGAGATTTAAATGAGATAAAATCCACAGGGGATAGCTGCCCTAGAACGAGCACCAAATTGATAGTAATTTACTTAATATAATTTCAATTTTCACACTATTTATTTTAGGATAAATTAGCTTACATATTAATTTTGAAAAATCCCCTGGTAAAACTTTGTTTTTCCTTACATATACCATACAAATGGTGATTTTTCCACTGACAATGAATTACGTAAAACATCTAAACAAACACCTTTTAAAAACAAAACGGGAAAACAAAAACGAAGGAAGAACTTAACTGACAATTTTGTAACAGATCCTCGCGCACTGAAGAGCAACCCAATCACCTCCCAGCGACTCGAGGGTATGTCATACTTTTCTTCAAAGTACTTGAAACAGGTTTCGTAGGGTCTCTTCTTTTCAGAATCAACTTCTTTGGCCTGTGAATTGTTACTCTCAAACCTTATTGTTGCATCAACAACAACACCGATGTTTCTCTCCCTGTCAATCGCGACAATGTCTGCACGTTTACTGGATCCATCGCACAGTGCACTTCTTCAAAGAATTTAATTTTTTTTTTATTTTTAGAATTTTGACAATACTGCTCCTAACCCTATGGTGCCTGTTATTTCTGAATAGTTCAACTTGCGGGCAAAAACCAAGAACATGAAATACCACCAAAACATATAACCAATAAATAATAAAAGACAGGCTATATTTCATTACTATAATGCTGTATTCATTGATGCAGCGGAAGAAGAAATTAGAAAGATACAAAGGACCATTAATTTCTGCCTCAGATTTATATTTTCCTTACACTATAGCACACATGTCACACCTTATAACAAGAATCTTTCCCTCCTGAAATTTGAAGATCTCAGAAAACTTTGTAGAGCCGCGTTGGTGTTCGGATCACTAAGAGAGAAAACTCTCCAGTACTTGTCATCACACTTTCCATCTTTCCTCTTTTCACCAGAATAATACACTCTCTGACCCTAGCCATTCCCTTTTGCATGCCAGCTGCCTATAATCTCTCAATTTTGATTGTACATTTAGGTACTGACAAGGCGGATCCAGTAAACGGGAAGAAACACTCAAAAATAATATACAAAAAATAACAATAGTGTATCGATACAGAAAAAAATATATAGTGGGAGATGGAACCTACGTCATTCCAATCGAACCTAGCGTGCATTTATCATTTCGGTCAGATAGCTCCCTCCAATCAGTTTTGGACTTGTGACAAGTATACCTCTTCTCCAATTCCTAGACTGCGCGTAATTTTCTTTGATTGAAATTCTGGAGAACGCCATTCTGAAGTATGTGCAACATGAATCTCCAGTTAAATTCCAGATTTTCAGACATCGTCAGAGAGGTTGAGGGGCACTTCATTAATGGTAGTGGCTGTTCTTCAAGAAATGGAATCTTAAGTGCTTTGCTTTCGTCAACTGTTCGCCACACGCTCAGACATCTGTGGTCCTTTCTTCACCTCCTCCTCTTCGTTCCCCTTTCCTGCTGTAACGAAGTGGAGGCAAGGAAAGGAGGGAGAGAAAAGAATATCCAAGAGATTTGATTGGCTGAGCTCCGTAAAGTGATTTAGCACTGGCAGAAACACAATAAAATTTAATGGGGCGTCACGAGAAAAGATTTCAAAGTTCTGGTACAGATATATTTGAGAAGGGTTCAGACGGTGTAGAAATTATACACAATCCTATCTATTGGGACAGTTCAGAGTTCTAACAAGAGATCAGATCAATAGATAGTCATCCTTCGTTCGCGTGATGATGACTGTTCTGAGGATGAATGATAATTCGTTGAAATAGTTTTTCCTAGCGCAGGTGTCAGGACACTATGAGTGCTTCTGCATCTACAGGGTGGTCGGATATAACGTGAACCAAGTATATTAGCTGTAGAGCGTTGGTCATACTGATAAGCAAAGCCCAGATTTTCATGCCGTAACAGGTTAGATTGCAAACTAAATTTGGTTAATAGGAAGTGTCAGCCACCCACTCTTCCATAATGTAGCAAGAATAACATAAATTATAGGAGTTCTGATGGGCCGTACCCCTAATGTTTATGCAAACCCCATGGCATAATTGTTGTGAAGGTAGACTATACTTGCTGCTCGCTTCAGAAACATTGCATTCTAATCTATTAATGCATAAAAATCCGGGCTCTACTGTTAAGTAATTTGAAGATATTACGTCGATGTTAGTTTACAAGCTGCTGAAGTTAGCCGGCCAGATCGCTTCGCGAGCACATTCGAATGGACTTTACGAGGTGGTGTTGCTAAATCTGCACATGGCTTAAGATTATCTTGAGAGCGATGCCGAGAAATGAGCATTAAACCACTAAAACACCGTGGGTTTCAACCAATGCCACCGTAGTGTGCTTGCTGTGGGCCGAGCCGATCAGCAGGGAGGGTCTTGTTCAAGTCCCTCCCCTGGAGAAGTTTATTTCTTCTATTGGTGATCTCAAGCCGGTCATAAGCCAGGTGCAGATTTAGAAACACCGCTTCATAAAGCCTATCTGAAGTCGCCCGCAAAGCGATCTGACTGGCTAACTTAAAAAGCTGGGAAAATGACAATGGCACGAGATATCGACGTATTTTTTTCAAATTATTTATCACTTTGAAAACGCTCTAGTGCTCATACAGCCGGTTCACATTGTTTCTGACCACTCTGTATAGAGTAAAACCTCACGCATGGGTAAACTCGGAACAACTCGAAAAAGCAACCTGGAAAGTCGGTGAACAAACACCACGAATTAGGACGCAAATTACGTATCCACGACGTAAACATAGGATGCAACTTACGCATTCATCATAGGACAAAACTTATGTTTCAACGATATAAAAATAGGACGCAACTTACGAATCCCCAGTGTAACGCAGGACTCAACTTACGTATCCACGATGCAAATAGAGGACTCAACTTAACGTATTCCCGCTGTAAACATAAAACTCAACTTACGTATTCACGAATTAAACACAGGACTCAACTTACTTATCCACTATGTAAACACAGAACACAACTCACACAGCCACCTGTCAGCTTCCATTCGTGAGATAGTGCGTTCGAACCTCACTGTCGGCAGGATTGAAATAGTTTTCCCATGGTTTCCCATATTCAAACCAGGCTCTACCTTAATCAAGTTCACGGCCACTTCCTTCCCACTCCTAGCCCTTTCCTATCCCATCATTGCCATGAGACCTATCTGTGTCTGTGCGACGTAAAACAAATTGCCTGGTGTGCAAATGGAAAACAACGGAAAACCATCTTAAGGGCTGCCGACAGTGGGGTTCGAACCCAGTATCTCCCGAATGCAAGCTGACAAACCGCATAGCCACTTTTTCGGTTTCTGTGAAGTAATTGTAATCTTATTGATTGCTTGTGGAAAAATTAATTTGTAATTGCGTACATATTGCTCATATGACTGCAATTCATTCCATTTTTTTGTAATTTTCCCATCATTGACAATAACTTTACACTGACTGACTACTATTGTTAGTTGAGGAGTCCCGCGTCATTCTGCTGTCCCTCATCCCCGCTAGATGGCAGCATTAAAATGAAAATAAATTTCTTATAACTCGAATAAGATGTTCCTCTTATATAATTTTTATTATTGTATGCATTTTTGTTAGCTCGATTATTGTTATATATATGTTTTAAAATTACCTGTGCACTGTAAATTTATTCGCGAAATTATAATCATAAAACTATTCTTATAACTGTAAACTATTTACAAAGAACGCACTTTACTTCATTCCTGTGCGGAGAGCATCATTTCTACCCTGTTTCTTTGCTTTGGACGCAGGTAACGCTTGCGGCTATCCATCAGGAGGCCAATGGCGTGAAAGCGTGTCAAATTCTTTTCTCAGTCCCCTGCTCTTGACATAACAAGTCGCTCTCACGGTTGAGATGAGACCAAGTTTGCTGGAAGTGAGCATTGACCAACTCCGGCTCATATTTACAATGTAAGCTATGCTTTCTATGAAGAACACCAGAATCCATTTATCACTCCTTCAAAATGATTTACAACGTCTCATGGGAATATGCAGAGAAAGGGATAGCTCCTCTGTTTACCGAGGGCATAGCCGAGAATAAACAAAGATATTATGTTATATGTTAGGTGAAAAATGGTCAGATTATTATTTTTTCCCGCATAGACTGGCCATAGCGTGTGGTTTCAATATCGGTCGATGGTATTCAAATCTTTGAAACTTATATAGGGTGGTCGGAAACAATATGAACCAGGTATATGAGCGTTAGACAGTTGGACATACTGTTAAAGAATTTGAAAAAATAATTATATAACTCGCGCCATTGTCATTCTATCAACTGCTGAAGTTAGCCAATCGGATCGCTTCGCGGGTAAATCCAAATAGGCTTTGCGAGGCGCATGGCTTAAGTATTAGAGATATGCAAAATGACATTTAGGTACGCGCAAACTCATTTACAAGAAATGGGTCTCGTTCAGTCTACACCAGGGCCTCTCAGGGTGCATGCGCGTGGTGCATGCACTGTGCACGGTGCAAAAGACGACTTGGATTGGTTGACCAGAGTGCAGACCCCCACTCCTCGATTTGGAGCAATAGCGCTAACTCTCTCTTTCCTCACGCCTGTCTCGCTCGCTCCGCCTGTCTCCCTCTCCCCCACTTGCGCCGTAGCGCTCGAAATTCGGGCTGAGTTGAACCGAGTATAGCCGAGTAGAGCCGAGCATAGCCGAGTAGCCCAGAGACGAAGCGTTGATCCGAGTCATACCGAGCGGCACCGAGCGGCACCGGTGCACAGTGCACGGAGCTCTTGCGCCTCGCTCTGCACGCGTGAGATTTTGGGCGTTTCAGAGGCCCTGGTCTAGACGAAGACTGCCACTCCTGGGTGGTTTTTTGTTGCTATTGGCTTTACGTCGCACCGACACAATACCGCACATGGTGACGATGGGACAGAAAAGGGCTAGGAATGGGAAGGAAACGGCCGTGGCCTTAATTAAGGTACAGCCCCAGATTTGCCTGGTGTGAAAATGGGAAACCACGGAAAACCATCTTCAGGGATGCCGACAGTGGGGTTCGAGCCCACTATCTCCCGAATACTGGATACTGGCCGCACTTAAGCGACTGCAGCTACATTTCTTAACAGACTAAAACCGTAAAATTAAGCAACTTCCTCATTTGTGCCCAAATTTGAAAATTCACTTCCGGTCTAAATGCAGTTGCGGAGAAACAGCCTATAATCACTTGTTTCTTTACTAGTTTTCTTTTCGGTTCTTTCCCTAGCCAAATTAACTTATTTAAGTAAATCTTTCTGTAATGTGTTCCTTGGTTCAATACCCTCAGGCGGTTTTTTTTTATTTTTGAAAAACGTCCGCACCGAATCTAGTTATAGGGGCTTAAGTGAAACTCTTGCATTAACTCACATTAGCACTCGTAGTGCTAGAAAAAGGCCAACTGCTAATCGACCGATTAAGATGATTAAGAAAAGGATTATAATTTTTAAGAATGCATAAAGAATATATTCTCATACTTGATTTGATTTACCTAAAATTCGGAGCTCATATCCCTAACATCTTTTCAACATTGAGTTACTTGCCTGAAGGGGTAGAATTGTGGATATTTTAGTTGCGGCCTGGGTTTAGAAGTGTTTTCATTAAGAATTTAAGAACATCTGGTTTTTGTTTTAACAAATGAATTTATGGGAATAATTATGACTCGTATTTCTTCAGCGAGCTCTCATATTACAGCTTTTTCATATGCCGATAGAGTTCTCCAACGCCCCACTTCGCATAATCGCAGTATTTATTTATTTATTTATTTATTTATTTATTTATTTATTTATTTATTTATTTATTTATTTATTTATTTATTTATTTATTTATTTATTTATCGTATGGCTTTTCGGGCCGGGAGTGTCCGAGGACGTTCGGCTCGCCTTGGGCAGGTTTTCTATTTGACTCCCATGGGCGACCTGCGCCTCTGGCTGTGGGGATGAACATGATAATGAGGCTGGGAGAGGGTTAAACCCGCTGTCGGCACGTAACCTGCTCCTGAATGGGCTACTCATTTCGCGTTTAAGTAATAGTCACGTGTGAAGCCATCATTCGTGTAAAGAATTAGCGTGCTGTGTGTGGGCTGTAGTTTACTTATTCGGCCATTTTCATTATCATCATAATCGTATTATAATCCCTGTATCTATCTTTTTGATGTTGTGTACATATGTTTAGGATTCATATTTAGTTGGTTTATAATTCTAATTTCTAATTTCTAATTTCTGATTTTCCGAAAAGGGGGAAAACTTGCAGAAGAAGACATCGTCTACTACAAGGATACACCCATTTTCACTTCAGACAAATTTCAGGGCTGTACCTTAATTAAGACCACGGTCGCCTCCTTCCCACTCCTAGCCTTTCCTATCCTATCGTCGGCACAAAATCTATCTGTGTCAGTGCGACGTAAAGCAAATTGTAAAACAAAAATAAAAAACACCATTGGCAAGAGTTAACGAGTTCAGATACTTAGGCATTACATTGCAAACTACGACAACCTCCTCCAGACTACACAGTAAAGGAAAGGGCAACAACACCAATAAAAGCAATTTATGGAATCAAGAAACTAAGAAGACTATCCTTTTATCAGAAATGGCTGTCTTCAACGCAAAGTTCGTACCAATGTTGACCTATGATCTAGAACTCATTCGGCCAAAATTGATGACAAAAGACTTATCCGCAATAGAAAATATTATAAAAGCTCGCTACTTGAAAGCATCCTTAGATCTATCCAGAATCACGCTCTCAAGACTTGTCTATGAGCTGATTAGAGATACCTTCTTTATAGAAGACTGAAGAATACACTATGAGCTACAAATCACCGATACGACCAGGAAAATAAAGGAGGAGAAAGAGAGAGAGAGAAGAAAAGGCTAGAAATATGATCAGAATTTTTCGCTATGGATGCAATGATAGGCCGAACCTTGTCAGGAATCAACCAAAAACTCCGCCACGTACTGACCAGGATAACAGTACATGGTTACCACAATAAGATTTGTGTAAGGAGTCACTTCCATGAACTGGACGAAACTTCCGTGTGCAGCCTGTGCCATTCTGTGTTTGTATGAAAGTACCACATAACTTTGTGCCAACAAAGAACGATCTCCATCATAGAGTGTAGACGCTGGGTGCACTTCATTGAGCAGATTACAACGTGGCTCAAAATGCATGAGTGAGATACGTCTGTAACCTACGGTACTATGACCATGTTACTCCTTCATATAACCACCTATCTTGGCCCCGACTAGAAATCCGTCGCACTGTGCATACCCTATTCCATCTCCATAAAACCTTTCATTCTACACAGTCATGTTATTTTACTTCATATTTCAAATACCTCTCATCTTATCACAGTTTTAATACTAGATACGAAGGTTGGAACTTAAATAGCGTCAACTATTTATTTACAACAGATACAAAATAGTTACATGTTAGCAAACCTTTACTGTCCTTCAATGTAGTCACCAGCGTTGTGTATAACCCGTTGCCAGCGATGTGGAAGTCGTAGTATAACTTTAGCAGAGCCTGCTCTGTTGATTGTGCGAATGGAGCGGTCTACTGTCTGTCGAATCTCTGCAACATTTCTGAGCTCACGAATCGTCTGATTTTGATCACTGTCCACTGACGCTCGTAGGACGACCTTCCCGACAAATGTCCGCCTCAGTTTGCTGACCATCGTTGAAGGCTTTTACCCAATATGCCACTGTTGTGTAAGGTAATGCAGATTCCCCGCAAGCCACTTGAAGACCTGATGACACTGTCGTTCTGTACGACCTCTGGCACATTCAATCCTGATCCAACTTCGTTGTTCCTGTTTGGAAAACATAGTGGCAACGTTTCGTTAGACCGCTAGCTCACAAGTGACTTTGTTTCTCTCGCTTGTGCGCACGCAGGTGATGTGGGAAGGGCGAGTCCATTTGCTCTGAGGTAAGGTAGGTATATAACCAACGTGTGCTATCAGCGACAATATTAGAGTCCGTACACTGATCTCTATACATGGATCGCTGATGGCAACTCTCCGCTGCAGGAGAAAGTACGCCAAGTTGAGCGCGCGGTCCGCCATGTTGGTGTACCCATCCTAGAGCTCTCCTTATGGGGAAGCAATGATAATATGATCAATTTTAAATTGCAATTAATGGCGCAATGGAATAATTAAAAATACAAGGACATGTTCACTCAAAGCATAAAGACATTGGGAACACTGACACGTCATTCCAAAGTCAGTAAATCTCCGGGAAAGCAATAAAAATGATTGTATAATAACGGCCGACAAATATTAACTTAGGTACTGAATACATGTAATTAGCGATCGGTTACACAATACGATTGAAAAACAGTTTCTGGAAACATTGCTGTAAATTGTATACAAGTATGCCACGAAATTATGCATTCTTAAGGGGAGGTATTATTGAATTTTTCGTATTTTGAGCCAAAAACTCGATTTCTCTTTTTATTCATACAAAAATCGCCCAATTCTTTCTCTCTCAGAAAATGTTTTTATGTTCGTTATTCCGACTTGTCTAAAGCTTGCAGAAGCCATTTAATATGACATTTGAAAGCCCAGGACCACACTCACTTCTTCTGTAATGGTATAATGATACTTTACTGTGTGTTTTTCGCTGGATATTTAAGTATTTCGCGGCGTATTTACTGAAGAAGTACACCTGGGCATGTTGACAGTCACTTGTCTATTACATAATCAATACAATTACGTTATGTTAGGAAATATTTTGATTTGAACTGACGAAGAGAACGTTGTACCTCTTCCAAATAGTACTCAATTTATATCTGCCAGACTTTGATAGTTTAAATATATAATATACCGTATTTGTATTATTTACATTTAGGAATTCGTATCTGTGTTAATCGTAGTAGTACAAGCACGACTCCCATGTTTGTTTATATTTTACTAACATGCAGAAGTAACATGTGGCTTCAATTCCCCCCCATGGCGCAACAGCCCCTGCCAAGCAACCACTGCTCAGCCCGAAGGCCTGCAGATTACGAGGTATCGTGTGGTCAGCACGACGGATCCTCTCGGCCATTATTCTTGGCTTTCTATACCGGGACCGCCATCTCACAATCAGATATCTCCTCAATTATTATCACGTAGGCTGAGTGGACCTCGAACTAACCCTCAGAGGAAGGTAAAAATCCCTGACCTGGCCGGGAATCGAACCCAGGGCCTCCATGTGTTTCATCTTAATTCCTTTGTAAATGTGTGATTTATAGCGTAGAGTTCATAGTGCGTCGTTTTAGTGTATAGAAAAGTGGTAATTATGTTGTTAATCACGTAAGGCCTAATCACGCCACCGTAACGCTTAACTGATATGTAAACACATCCAAATATTACACATATATAGTGATAATTAACACTTTTCATACAAAAAGGGAATAGCATTTGTCACCATCTTGAATAGTTTAAATCAATTAATCGTAAGGAGCACGCTTTAATCGGGATTTAAAAACACTCCGTAATGCTCTTCTTATGGAAGACCGCCTTGTTTTGGCCTACATCAGCTGATCGCTCAGAGCTTAATGTTGGTGCCACGCTTGGCCGGTAGAAACACAGGGAGCGACCTCTCTATCTGTTTGTATGCTCGAAGGAACTAAGCTTAAACAAAGCAAGCGCGCTCATCGTGGTCTACTGCAGCGTGCGCTCGCTGCCATCTTACTACGCCAGTCATCTATTCGGCTTACTGCTACCCAAGTTACCAGCCATCCATGTATAGAGATCAGTGAGTCCGTAGCATAGCGTCTCCACAACAGTGTTGCCACTATTTAAGTTCCAACCCTCGTAATTCCATCCCTGCTTTACCTACCCATACAACTGCCATCTACGATAAATCACTCAGAGTAATTGCCTGCCGTGAGTGGAACCTCCTTCTCGAAAATATCAGGGGGCTAAGCGCTATTCGCACTTTCAAGGAAGCACTTTGGAGACATTTTATGCACCAGTAAGGATCATCTGTAAACTTGATGCTACTACTCACAACCATTCTATTGTCATGGATGCCCTATTAGAAGATTAGTTTAAAATTCTTAACCACTTTGTTTTTCAAATGTTATTAAATTTTATGTACTACCCCTTTTATTGTATATAATTTATTTCACCTTAATTTAATCTTATAACTCATCATTCTTGTATTGTTAATATTAACTTAATTCGTATTTAATCGAATTAGTGTAAAGTAACACAATGTAATATATGTACATTTCAGTGCCTGGTTAGATGGAAGAGTAGGCCTGAATATCTTAATCTTGCCAGGTAAAATAAAACATTACTAAACTAAACTGTAGTGAAATGTGATTCACAATAGTGTGCCAATGTCAGTGTTAAATTCTGTACTAGCACCTTCGTGCGCAATTATACTATTATTATTTCTTCTTCTTCTTCTTTCGAATGGGCCACCAGAGGACCACGTGCCAATTTCAATTCCTTCTTCTTTGTTCTTTCCTTTTCTTCCAGTACGCTTTCATCTGTTCACTATGTTTCTTCTTTCTGTCTTCAGACCATTTTGAACCAGTCTTTTTTACTCTCCTACCTTGGAATCCTTCTATTTTCAATACTTTTTCCCGAAAGCCTTCTCTATTATTTATTTCTTCTGTTGTTATATTGTTTTTTTTTCTAAATCCTTTCTTACTTCATTGACCCAGCTTGTCGTTGATTTCTTACCCCACAAATATCTGAAAATCTTACTGGTTAATCTACTATCTTGCATTCGATATAAATGTCCAAAAAACATAAGTCTCCTTTTCCTCATTACATCTGATATATTTTCTATTTTTTGATATATTTCAGCATTACTTCGTAATTTCCAACCTTCTGCTGTGTTTTGTGGGCCTAATATTTGCCTCATAATTCGCCTTTCTAGTATTTCTAGTTTATCTAAATTATAGTTTAATGCCAGACATTCGCTTGCATATAGGCATTCTGGCTTCACTACTGTGTTGTAATGCCTTATTTTTGCATTTTTGGATAGTCATCTTTTATTGTAGATATCTTTGGTGACACCATAAGCTCTCTCCATTTTATGTACCCTCTCCTTTACTGCAGATTTTTCTAAACCATTTTCTTCGATTATTTCCCCTAGATATTTGATTTTTTTTACCCTCTATATTTGGCCAATATCTGTTTTCAGAAATTCTGGTGCATCACAAATATTTGTTAAAAATTTTGTTTTTTCTGCAGAAATTCTTAAGCCAGTTCTGCTGGCGATTCTTTCCAAGACATTTACTTGGGTTATAGCAGATGTCAATTTTCAGAAAGTATTGCAAAGTCATCTGCAAATGCAAGACAATTTCTTTCGATCCTTTTGTTTCCTCTTCCTAACCTTATCGGTGAAATGTTGAGTTCAATAAGTTTTTCGTTCCAAATTCTCACTATTTTCTCTAGGACACAATTAAAAAGAATTGGGGATAGTCCGTCGCCTTGTCGTACACCAGTTTTTATTTTGAAAGGCTGTGATATCTCTCCCAGAAATTTCACTTTAGAGACTGTGTCTGTAAGTGTTTCACGGATTAGATTTGCCAGTTTAGACTTTATGCCAAATTCTCAAATTATTTTATAGATAGTTTCTCTGTCAACAGAATCAAAAGCCTTTTTGAAATCTACAAATATTACTACAATGTCCTTTGAATTAAGTAACCTGTGGCGAATTATTATTATTATTTCATTTTTCGTCATTAACCACTTGAATCCTTGATCATAAAGAACGGGTATTTTTAGCAACTCGTAAATATTTGTTTACTGACAATGGTGCAGCACACACTGCGAGTGGATTACTTGAAGCCGAACGCTGTATTCAAATGTAGAACTTGCGCAGATGACCAAAAAGACAATTCTCACACCAGACAAGCAGCCAGCAGCAATTCGGGCAATGATATAACCCGAGGATTTATGAACCGTCCGTAAAGTTTATACCCCCACAGTTTTGTCTGAGGTCAGGGATGATCCATCTCTCTCTCTAAAAAGAGGGAGAGATTTATGGCAAAGCCCCATCCATAAACCGAGTGCGTTGATTCTTGTTATACTATTTATAACTTCCGGATACACTTTTATAGGGCTAATAAAAGTAATATCATCGTAGTAATCCTGTAATGGTATATCGATAATGTGTTTTAAAGAGAGCAGTGGAGGGGAGGATTTTTTTACGTCTCTCCACCTTGGGGACGGTTCCAGTCACGGAACGATCACCAAAAATTTTTCTATATTTTCCTTCCTTCATTCAGTTTTATTGTTGCGTCACGTGGTTTTATTGTCCACGCAGCCACACTCGTGCTGTCCCTTAAAGGAGAATATTTCCAGTCCTCCACCAGAATTTGTAGTCCAGAAATGGATAATCTGCCTTTCTACTGGGAGTCCCTGGTTCATTTCCCAGTCAAGTCAGAGATTTTTGCCAGCATCTGAGCGCTATATCTGAGGTTTACTCAACCCACTTCAGCAAAATTTAGAATCTGTTTGAAGATTAAATATTTTATTGGATGCCATTTTGGCTGCCTGAGCGTCAGTTTCGACAGTACGTTTTGCTGTGACCGTGTTACACCTGCATGCAATGAACTCGGTTGGCTAAAACTCGAGCATCGCCGTAATCTTCATTCTCTATGCCTTCTTCATCGAATATCCCCTCATACTCGCCTATCTACTTGAAATGTCAATTTCACCAACACTCATCCACTCAGAATTTCCGAACAATATCAAAATTTGATACATACCACAGTCCGCCTTTGTAGCTAAATGGTTAGCGTGCTAGCCCTTGGACCAGAAGGTCCTAGGTTTGGTTCCCGGCCGGATTGGAGATTTTAACATTCATTGGTTAATTCCGATGGCTCGGGGTCAGTTTGGAATTTATCTTAGGCGGGGCACCAACCTCACAGGCGCGCAGGTCGCCTACAGGTGTCAACCAGAAAGACCTGAACCAGTCTCTCCGGACACTATGTCATTATTATTATTATTATCATTATTATTTCTTAATCCGTTTACCCTCCAGAGTTGGTTTTTCCCTCGGACTCAGCGAGGGATCCCATCTCTACCGACTCAAGGGCAGTTTTCTGGAGCGTGAGATTTTGGGTCGGGGATATAACTCGGATGGATGACTAGTACCTCGCCCGGACGGCCTCACCTGTTATGCTGAACAGGTGCCGTATACGGGGATGGGAAGATAGAAAAGGATAGAGAAGGAAAAGGGAAGGAAACGGCCGTGGCCTTAAGCCTAGAGGAGAAGTGGGAAACCACAGAAAACCTCTTCGAGGATATCTGACGTGGGAATAGTGCCCCCTCTACTAAGATGACGTCCCGAGGCTGAGTGGACCCCGTTCTAGCGCCCATATCACTTTTCAAATTTCATGTCAGAGCCGGACTGGCCTTCGGGGGTGGCAGATAATTTACACCAACCACTAGACCACAGAGGCGGACATTAATTATTATTATTATTATTATTATTATTATTATTATTATTATTATTATTATTATTATTATTATCTCATGTTATTAATTTTACAGTATATTTCAATGCAAATATCGTTTCCCTTTTACTAAATTGATGACGCACCTAAAAATAATTACAGTATTTATTAAGTTCTTCCAAAATGTTTGAATTATTTTTCATGTCTACATCTATATCATCGCTTCACCGGTAAAAGGTTGTAATCCACAAAGCTCTTCCTATCGATTATTCTCCTTAAGACTGGTCACGCCTCCCAGCCACATATGGTTATGCAGTCCATCAGAACAAATTTTGTTGTGTTCATTTTCCTATGCCCATGTGTAAAGGAAAATTAGTCCGGCTCCATGGCTAAATGGTTAGCGTGCTGGCCTTTGGTCACAGGGGTCCCGGGTTCGATTCCCGGCAGGGTCTGGAATTTTAACCTTAATTGGTTAATTTCGTTGGCACGGGGGCTGGGTGTATGTGTCGTCTGCATCATCATTTCATCCTCATCACGACGCGCAGGTCACCTACGGGTGTTAAATCAAAAGACCTGCATCTGGCGAGCCGAACATGTCCTCAGACACTCCCGGCATAAAGCCATACGCCAATTCAAGGAAAATTAACCTTACCGTACCGTACTGTAGGAATGTATGCTTGCATTACGTATTTACGCACTCCTATTGTATAATGCATGTTAGGTTCATTTTCGGTAACTCGTCGGCATAGGAAAACGAACACAACGGACATTGTTCTGATGGACTGCATATCCATATGTGGCTGGGAGGCGTGATCAGTCTTAAGGAGAATAATCGATAGGAAGAGCTTTGTGGATTACAACCTTTTACCGGTGAAGCGACGATATGATTTGGACTGAAATTTGATGGACGCTGAGTCCAGATTTCACATCCTAGTTATCTCTTTGTTTAACCCCTCTTTAATTTCCATGGAAACCTACTGTATTAGGCTTCTCTACTTTCCATGACTCTGCCTCTAATATTGGATATGGTCCACTTCGTCCATTTTCTTTTAAATTATTAAGCTACTAACACACACTTCATCGATCTTGTGGACTGATTATGATGATGATGATGATGATGATGACGATGACGATGATGATGATGATGATGATGATGACGATGATGATGGTGATGACGATGACGATGACGATGACGATGATGATGACGATGATGGTGATGACGATGACGATGATGATGGCGATGACGATGACTATGATGATGACGATGACGATGATGATGATGATGATGACGATGACGATGATGACGATGACGATGACGATGATGATGATGATGATGATGACTATGACTATGATGATGATGATGACGATGATGATGACGATGACGATGATGATGATGACGATGATGATGATGATGATGATGATGATGACGATGACGATGACGATGATGACGGTGATGATGATGACGATGATGATGATGATGATGATGATGATGATGATGATGATGTGTTGTAGGTGGAGGAGAAGACGCGGCCAGTCACTAGAGCAGGTCGAGGACAACAGTCAAGTTCTCCAGATGAACAGGGGTGAGTAATGCCAAATACCGTGTTTATTTCGCTGCAATTCTGTAAAAAAACCATTGGAATTCTATTGAAATGACCATGTGAAAACGTACAGAGTTGGAATAGAGTGGGCGATCTTTTCATTTGTGGCGCCAGTTGCCACATAAAGGAAAGGGAGTAGGTAGTGTTATATTCAGACTGCCCGAAAGCAAACAATCCCTGTGGGTGGGGGCCGCAGACGAAGAATACACCCACGGTTTCCCCTGCCTGTCATAAGAGGCGACTAAAAGGGGAGACCAAGGGATGATTGGATTAGAACCATGAAACTACTTGTGATTAGTACCACCATGCGGGGAACACCATGCGTCGCTTTTACTTGGGCGTAGTACCATTATATGAGCGACACCATGGTTCTGGCTTGCCTATGATTAGTACCCGCTATATGAGGAACATCACGGGATAGCGCGAGTCTCTGTGCTTAGTACAGTTACGTGATGAACACCGTAGGTTTGCGTTGCCTGTAAATGGCGCCGCAATGTGCGAAGCACCATAGGTCTGTATTACATGTGCGTATTAAATTACTTGTGAGTAGTGCCATCATGTGTGGAATACCGCGAGTCCACGCTACTTTTGATTAGTACCGTAACATGACAAATACCATGGTTCTACTTTCCTATCGATAAGTACCATTACGAGGGGCCGATGACTTGGATTTTGGAGCCCTTTCGACTACAAGCATCATCGATTCAGTATCGTGCTATAGAAGCAGTCCCTTGCTTTACTCCCGTTTCTGTGCATGTGAGGCATTGTTGGTCGGTTCCACAGATTGTTTTAAATTCGTATCCATCCATTCATTCGTTCTTCGTCCTCACGTTTTGAATTCTGGTCAGTGAGTATTTTGGACTTTTAATTTTTCAATACATTTCGTCTCATTTCATAGAATTAGGGGCCGATGACCTAGATGTTAAGCCCCTTTAAACAACAAGCATCATCATCATTATTACCGAAAGCAAACTCCTGGATGCAAAAATGGCTGCAACGAGACAGAAACCCTTGGACATGTGCTGGGATTCTGCCGGAGCACTGAACTAATGCGCAACCACCGCCACCACCGTGAAAGAACGTCAAGGCTTGAGACAACGTGGATGGGAGGTGCAGGAGATGTTCACTGCATCTCTACCGACGACCCTAATCGGAGGGCTGACATTGTAGCCATCAACAGTTTTCTTCTGTCAGTCTTTGGGGGAAGAGTTTCTTTTTGTATGTTAAGTCTGTGGAGTGCCTAATCTTGTCCTTCAAGTAACTTCCTTACGTATTGTAGACGAACGTCCTGAATATGGAGTAAGCGATTACAATAATGAAGTTGTTCCTGCTCTTTATCTGAGCGCGATCTGCACATCACAACCTCCCCCCCCCCCCCGACTAACCTCACCACACTACTTTATATTATGGGATTAAACCGATCTGACTGAGGTGAGGTTACATGACATGTATTCAGAAGACGACAGAGCTGATTTATGACAGGAGTTTGCTTTCGGGCAGTCTCAATATAATTCTGCACAAATTATTCTCATCCCTCTGACCTTTCTGGCACTGTAAAGCGTAGGTATATTATAATTACTTTGATAACAGGTAAGGCAAGCACGGAACACAAATAGCTTGCTTTTCTAGGTCCACATCCCGAGCCTGATTTAGGTGTCTTCCAAAGCGAATGGTGAGATATTTTGCTCTGGTTTTAAAAGTTTTGTTTTTACCATATTATTTAATACAGAAGTTACAGTGCTTGTTACTTTATGTCTGTCAAGAGAAATTTCGTTGTTGAAGTCATTTCGCAAAAACTCTTTATACTGTTTCACTTAACTTCAACCGTGAATTACAATATCCTTGATGAAAAATTATTACTTCGCCCTCGTATATTTTTTTCAGTACACGGAAAAGTATAGAATCATAGATATGTTTTGGGCTTAGAAGGGAAGAGAACGGGTATACATTATCAAATCTATACTCAAAGTTGAGAATACAGTGGGTTTACGTTGTTGGCGAATCATTGCAAACACGTCCCTCTTGCGCTGCATCCAGTACCGTATCGAGTTGGGAATCGGTTTGAGGAACGAGAGATACAGCCCTCCATTAAGTTTTTTCTTCTACGGCAAGGTTTATTGTATCACCGGTGGTTTTGAACTTGGAGAACAAATCACCGGTCAAACTATTATGCATAATCTTCATCACTAGAGCCCGGATTTTTATGCATTAATAGGTTAGAATGCAAAGTTTCTGAAGCGAGCAGCAAGTATAGTCTACCTTCACAACGATTATGCTATGGGGTTTGCATAAATATTAGGGTTACGGCCAATCACAACTCCTATAATTTATGTTACTCTTGCTACATTATGGAAGAGCGGGTGGCCGACACTTCCTATTAACCAAATTTAGTTCGCAATCTAACCTGTTACGGCATCAAAATCCGGGCTTTATTCATCACCATGTAGAAGACATGCTCCATGTCTGTCTCGTCCCAGAATTTCACTGCCAGTATCCAGTAATCGGGAGATAGTGGGTTCGAATCCCACTGTCGGCAGCCCTGAAGATGGTTTTCCGTGGTTTCCCATTTTCACACCAGGCAAATGCTGAGGCTGTACCTTAATTAAGGCCACGGCCGCGTCCTTCCCATTCCTAGGCCTTTCCTATTCCAGCGTCGCCATAAGACATATCTGTGTCGGTGCGACGTAAAGCAAATAGCAAAAAAAAAAAAAAATTTCGAAACGTCAAACAGGTTGGGTGGGTAAGACACATAAATGTACATTAAATACGTTCTATCTCTGAAACCAGTCGGTAGATAGCATATATCGCTATGAAGATTTTTGCTTCAGATGATCGTTTCTGCAACATCCCTCAATATTTACCATTCCTCCTGGGACATTCTGCATATATATGTAAGTATATTTACTAGATCACCCTGAAATAAATTAGAGTAAAAAACAGATGGTGTTTTATTCGTAGTAATAATTAAGTTCATATAAATCACGATGCATAGTTTCGTGATTTTTTAACATAAAAAAGGAAAAGAATTCTGACTAACCTTGAATGCGCTGGGGATAGGTTAAGTGGAGATTAAGACTCGCTGTGTTCGTGAGCTGTAGACAACACGCCACAAAATTAACTTCCGTGATACCCTCAAACTCTAACAAAACCATTTTCTTTTTATACAAACACACAATTTATAGCAAATGAGAAAGAGGGAAGAGGGAAATACCTTGCCAGTCCTTTTCATTAATCTCTTTTTTTCGTTCCTCGTGTAACTAAAGAATTAAAAGCAATACGGTCAATTTAAGATAGGGCCCAGCCACCTTCCTTGTGGTAATTGCTACATCCCATAACATAAAGTAGTGTGGTGAGGTTAGGTGGGGGGGGGGGTCTTGATCGCGCTCGGATAAAGAGCAGGAACAGCTTCATCAAGTCGGCAAGAGAGTAATTGGTGGGCACGGAAAGGCGTGAAACAGGGTGTCTCCAAAATTTAGGTGTAGTAACCGGTAAAGATGTATGGTGCGTTCTGTATTTCACGTTAGTAATACACGTAAAAATTGCAATGTGTTTTAAAGATATAGCTCAATGATAAACACATATTACCAATAAGATAATCCACTTGATTGCCACCCCTATTAGAAAATCAAGAGTTCGACCTCCTAATCAGTTCATATGGACAATATTTCTTTTATCTGATGTCTAGATGTAAGCGGAATTTGAGTTCAAATTCAAGATTAAAATTGTGGACCATCAGGCGGATTTTCTCCTTCGGAGTTTATTGGAAAAAGAAAATCCAATAATTGGTATTTCAGATCAGGGATTTTTCAACACAGAATCCGCTATTAATTAAATGTAAAAATAAGAAAATTAAAGGGCCAACAAATTGAAAAATAGGGCCAACACACAGTAGATTTAGTATTGCTTAATTATAACTTTTTTCGGTTGTCAGATTTGAAGCCAATTATTTTCAGTTATTTTAAATTATAACTGTTAGGTTATTATGAGTAAATAATAAATAAATGTAGAATCTTTGGAGAATGGATCTCAGCAGGCTAGAGCGAAATTTAACGAGCTCGATAGCTGCAGTCGCCTAAGTGCGGTCAGTATCCTGTATTCGGGAGATAGTAGGTTCGAACCCCACTGTCGGCAGCCCTGAAAATGGTTTTCCGTGGTTTCCCATTTTCACAGCAGGTAAATGCTGGGGCTGTACATTAATTAAGGCCACGGCCGCTTCCTTCCCACTCCCAGGCCTTCCCTGTCCCATCGTCGCCATAAGACCTATCTGTGTCGGTGCGACGTAAAGCAACTAGCTAGAGCGAAATTTTGGTCATAGACTCCAGATGCATCAAGTTAGAGAGTATAAGTTAGAGTGTATAAGCATCTACACCTCCAAGTATCTCTCCAAGAACCTAAGGCTGAAGTATTACGACTCACTAGTGCTCTACGTGTCATGATGAATCGAAATGGCCCACTCGGGAAACTAGAACTTAAAGAGAAGATGATCTTGAGGAGGATACTAAAAGAGAAGGATGGCACGTACAGGATCAGGCACAAAAACGAACTCTGCGAACATCAGGAGGACATAGTCACATGTATGAGGAAATGGCGACCCGCCTGAATCTCTGCATGCTCACCATCAGCATCCTCAAAGTCACAAGTAGGGGAAATGCTTCTCTAAGGCCAAGTAAAATCAGACCTAGCGGAACTACATATCCCATTAGAGACCACAAAGAACCGATTTCAGTGCCGGCAGGCCATCCTACATGGAGTCTTCCCACTGTCCCTCACAAGTAAAAAGAGTAGAGGGACCACCAGATCTAAGTAGATGGATGGGAGGAAGCAGACACACAGCTGTAAAATGAAAGCGTACTGGGCCAAGAAAAAGCATAATACCCTAGATAAGAATTACGACGACCGCATGATCCCTAGTAGACCAAAACGAACCGAACAAATGTAGAGACCACCTGTAAAGCAAAGAACAAAATTTTAAAAAACGATACAGTCGAACTTCGATATCTCGAATTTTCAGTATCTCGAAGTTTGTTCTATTCTTCACGTGTATTTATTCCTCTATTACTCGAAATTCGGTTACACGAATTTCTCGATTTCTCGAAGCGAACATTTCTTTCCCCCCTTGAATCAAAACATATTCTATAACTCGAAGTTTGTGCAACATTAAATTTGCTGTACTGCATGTGTGGTTTGTGAGAAAGAGTTAACAAGTAAGTGATGCTGGGAGCTAATATGACAGGAATCGAAAAACTAAAACTTCTAATGATCGGAAAATCGGCGAAGCCTCACTGTTTCTCGGGTGTGAATTAATTACCGCTCACGTAAGAAAGCATCCCCCGAAACCGCGGATGACAAGCTAAATTTACGAATCTCGGTTGCATGGTAGTGACGAGAAGTTTCAACCTGAAGGGAGATAAGGTTAACAGTAACAAACAGAAGAGACTAATGGATTTTTTTGTAAATGTGTTAACAGGGGTATGTTTCTTTCTCACTACTGTATCTTGTCTTCTAAAAAGTTACTATAATAAGGATTATAATTAAAGTGATGCCGTAAAATAGAGTTTGTTTGTATACTTTTTAACACTGTTAAAATAATGAAATTCAGTATAAGTCCGTAGATGCATAAGATTCAATTATGTGCTATACATGCTCAAAAGCGCTATTCTCTATATGAGGCACATAGTTTCAAACATGGCCAAGTCCGTTGAGCTGTTTTTTTTTCAGGAGAAGTAAAAAACTCGTTTAGGGTATTAATATATTCAGACACTTTAATCTTTATGTTGCTTAGCAGAGGCTTCTGATTCATTGCCATACAATTTTTACAGTCTAAATATATTACATGAATTGAAAAATGTATTTAAAATTTGGACTTGACCCTGTTTGAAACTAACTGTGGGAGTTGGCCGATTTTGAAACTTAGATTAGAAAATTTGGCCTAATACCTAAAGAAAAAAGAAATCTAGATTAGGCCTATTTTCCAACTGTGTTCATCTTGACTCTATTTAGAACAAATATGATTTAAAATGATATAAGATTTAGTAATAATAATAATAATAAATAATAATAATAATAATCGTATGGCCTCAGCTACCGTGTGCAGACATTTCGATTTGACGCCATCTGGCTGTCTGCTCGTCAATTTCGACGTTCCGTTTTACTCTAGGTCCGCTAGATGGCAGACAGAGTAAACCGGATCTCTCTTGGGCGTCTATGGCTGAGATTTAATTAATTTTGTCGGGTAAATATCAAATGTATCACCAGAGTTCTTTTACATGCCGACATCGTACGAGATGGAGTGTCGAATGGACTTTTTTCCGCCCTTCAAAAATCCGACTACCTCTGCCGGGCTTGAACCCGCTATCTTGGAATCCGGAGGACGACACTCTACCACGGATCCACAGAGAAAGCTATAAGATTTAGTGAAAAATCTTTAAAGATTATTATTTTAAACATTATGTTTGTGTAAAATTACCCAACATTGTAACCAATGTAGAGGCTAATTAACATTTAAATAGTGTATATTTTGCAAATATATGGATTCATGTAGCTACTTCAATGTATATTCTTCATATTGTACCTATTCAATACCATCGCGCTTTCGAAACACATCACCGAGCCTTGATTAAATCACCACTAACAACACGTTGTTGATTGTACTCATCTCAGCTGTTTTTCCCTCGTGCGCTTCAAGGTGGAAAGATCACGTTGCAGCAATCTGGTATGGCGTTTATTAATTTCCTCCATTTTATTGCACAACAAAGATGAATACTATTAAAAACGACCAATTAATTATGTAAATATTATTTATAAAATATTGATTAAAATACACGCAAACAAAACCACCACACCTGATTCGAACAAACGTCAGGCCGCCATATTACCGGAAGAAAACGCGTGTGACTGGATAGAGCAGGATTAACGACCCGTGCGGGTAAACAGGGACTTGGCCGACTTTGATATGAAACCTCATTCTTTGCTGCGATTTTAAATGTGATCTGACCGGATTTGAAACCCACTTTCGTTCCCGTTGTATTCATCCTGTAAAGAGGAATCCATGGAAGTCAAAACATCAGAACGTGAAAAAGATGGACTTGGTCGTGTTTGAAACTATACGCCTCATATCTCAAAATTGCGATAACTAGAAATAAAATTTAGCTCCCGAGAGGATGCGGGATCTCGAGGTTCCGCTGTAACATGATTCATTCTTGAAGTAGCATCATCACATTCTATCAAATCACAATCGGAAATATTTAAAAATGTATAAACAGGAATGTTTACATTCTGTTTGCATCCTTAAATTTTTGAAATTTGTGACCTATCTCAGTGAAGTGCTCCAACAGTGGTTCCTGCGCTCCTAACTAGTCTAGTAAGTAAATTTACTTATAATACTTGCTTCTGTAACCGATGAAGGGTTAGTTTCGTTTTTGTAACTGTGCAATGCTATCTACCGGAGGTAAGTGGCCCCAGAAAAGACGGACGATACCTCAACTAACTACAACAGATGACCAGTGCAATGTTATATTTTAGCTTTAAAGGGACCTGGACGTGAATATAGGCCAAAAATTCGACCTTTTATTATTTGGTGTAAATGAAAGAGGATATATATGTTTTGTACAGGTTACGCGTGGTTACCCTCGTGCTAACACAATTTTTTTCATTCGTTATGACTAACTGAGAAGCACGTTTCAACTTATTAGCACTTTTTTTTCTTCTCTTCCCAATATCTCTTCATCCTTTCCTTGAGTTACGTTGTTCAGGCTATCCTGTATTTAGTCGGGTGGGCTTTACAGATAATATATGTTTGTGATTTAAGGCTCTGAATTTTATTCTATCTTGAATGGTTTCTCCTGCTTCTTCTACTTCTTCTTCTTGGCTCGAATGGGCCTACTTTGGACCATGCTTGTTTACCTGTTGGGCTTTGATTTATCCCAGTATTGGCGCATTTTCTGCCGATGTAACTCCTTTCTTTCATCAGTCCACAGGGTACCATTCTTCCGAGGTTTTTCCTGAAATCCATGGCCATACTTCAGGATATGTCGTACAGACCGTCTCTCTTGAAGATCTGATATTCCCAGTTCTTCAATGTCCTTCTCAGTTTCTGTCCACCAAGTGATATGGATCTTCTTGTTTTGCCAGAAGATGAACAGGTCATTGATCAGTCTTTTGGAAGGCAGTCTTACTATACGGCCATAGAAGGCTACTCTCCTTTTCCTAGCACCATCCCAGAGCCTCTCTACATGTTCGTAGAGCTCGGAATTGTGTCGTCTACGGAATTCGTCATCTTCTTTACCGGACCTTCCTGAGAATTCTCCTCTCTCTTCACTTCATGGCATACAGAACATCTGTACGTATGACTGAGTTGTAGTGCTTCAGTTTCAGATTCTTTGTCTTTGTCTTCATTAGTTCCAATTTCATTTAGGTCTTCATTAATTTCTTTTAGCCAATTATTATGTTTTTTCATTGATAAGGATAAGTTTGAAATTTTCTTAGTGAGCCTGTTATTATCCATTCTATATAAGTGATCATAAAATTGTGATCATCGTTTCTTGATGGTATCTGTGATATTTTCAATAACTTGATAGATTTCGTGTTATTTATTTTTAATCCAAATTCTATTTTCACACTTTGGTCCTAAGATTTTTCTCAGAATATTACTTTCTTCTTTTTCGATCATCTTTATTTGAAATGTTCCACCAATTATGCTAGTTTCAGAACCATAAAGTGCTTTGCTTTAATAGCTGTGTTATAATGGCATAATTCTGTGGCTTGGTTCTAAAAGGGCCAATGTCAAAAAACCTGTTTTTGAGCTATGAGCATTTGAAGTTTTGCTCATAGTTTTCCAATTTTTTTTCAACAACTAACTTCAAATAACTTTATACTTTCTTTGCGGAAGTCACCTAATTAAACGCTAAATTTTTCGATCGTACTCTTTAAAAATGGCCAGGTCTCTAATCTTTATTGGTAATCTAACATTATTGGCAAGGGCTTATTTAATTAAACGTTTACTGTTCGTTTAGTACTTAACAGAGACATTGGCCGTTTTAACGCGTTTGTATCAGTTAATATCTCAATTTCGATTTTTTTTAAAATGACATTGGCCCTTTTAGAACCAAGCCACAGAATTTAGTAATTTTGTGTGCTCTTCAAAGTTTTGCAGTTATTTCTTTGTTAGCTTGCTGATTTATCCCTTCTGGTTCAATAATTTCACCTAGATATTTAAATTTGTCCACTTGAGCGGTATTTCCATTTTTTTTGCTAGTTGCTTTACGTCGCACCGACACAGGTAGGTCTTATGGCGACGATGGGACAGGAAAGGGCTAGGAGTGGGAAGGAAGCGGCCGTGGCCTTAATTAAGGTACAGCCCCAGCATTTTCCTGGTGTGAAAATGGGAAACCACGGAAAACCATTTTCAGGGCTGCCGACAGTGGGGTTCGAAACTACTATCTCCCGAATACTGGACACTGGCCGCACTTAAGCGACTGCAGCTATCGAGCTCGGTATTTCCATATTTAATGATTAGCGGTTGACTGTTGAAACCTGATCTAGTCCTTTTCATATAGTTTGCCTTTTCATTAGAAATTTGGAGTCCTGTTTTGGCTGCTATTTCATGGAGTTTTCTGCATCCTGTCAGTCGTTGGATAGGCCAGCAATGTCTTCAGCAAATGGTAGGCAATTCAGGTGAATTTTTTGGAGAAATTATTTATAATTAAGTTTCTTTTTGCCATATCCTAATCACTTTTTCCAGAAATTATTATTATTATTATTATTATTATTGTTATTATTATTATTATTATTATTATTATTATTATTATTATTATTATTATTATTATTATTATTATTATGCTATCACTTGTTAACGAGTATGAT
This sequence comes from Anabrus simplex, assembly GCF_040414725.1. Taxonomy (NCBI): domain Eukaryota; kingdom Metazoa; phylum Arthropoda; class Insecta; order Orthoptera; family Tettigoniidae; genus Anabrus; species Anabrus simplex. The sequence continues at coordinate 62,500,598 of NC_090277.1, forward strand.
TGTCTTCCAAAAGTAAAGTTCAAATCACATGAGTTCGTTTATGGCTGTATAATGCAATTCCGGAGCCACAGACTCTTCAATGTCGGCACACGGTGTCATGGGTAGCCACTGGTCCTTGAGGGTTGATACTTCTGTTATTCGTACACTCTTTCCTAGCTTTGCGTTTGTCGACGAGAAGTTTCCTCCGTTGTAGTTCAAAGAATAGATGTCCTTGGTGGACGACGCGACACCATTCTGGACGAGTCGATGCCACAACCTCCCAATTTTCAAGGTCATTTTGACATTTCTTTAGATTCGCCTTCAGAACGTCTTTATAGCTCTTTTGTTGCCCACCTGGTTTTTTTCTGTCCGACTGACAGTACATGATTTGTTTTGGGAGACGTCACTCAGGCATGCGAATTACATGACCTGTCCATCGAAGCTGATGTTATATTATGAGAGCCTCAACGCTGGTTGTATTAGCTTGCTCCAAAACACTTATGTTAATGCGTCTATCTTGCTATTTAATTCCAGAACTAAATTAAAAATAAAGGGATATAATCTCCTTTCCCTGTTTTTATTTCAAATGATTCAGAAATTTCTCCTAAAAGTTTCACATTCGATGTTGTGACGGTCAATGTTTGCTTGATCAATTCCCATGTTTTCTTGTCAATCTAGCACGTTGTTATTATTATTTTTACATTCTTTTGGCCTTCTATGGACCACGCTTATCTTATGCTTCTGCTTCACGGCTTCCTGTCTCTTCTGCTCCCAAAACCTCTTCATATTTTGACCTCTAGCCTCTCTCTGACAAAGTTCGTTGTTACCTCTCTGGTTTCTGAAATTCAAATTCCCTTTGTCTGTCAACTATTTTCCGGAATGTGTTTCTATCCAACCGAAAGCATGTTATTATTATTACTATTTGTACAATAATGTAAATATTAATGTCTCGCTGGGGTGTTTTATTTCACTTATAAAATATTCCGACTGTGTTAGAGTAACTTTGCTGTATTAAGTATTAATTATTATAGTATTATGATTCAAAGAAATTCCAAACGGTTTAAATGTACAACAATTCCTTGAATGTAAAAGAAGACCTAATGTTCTTAACTACGCCAAAAAAAGACATTTAATTATTAATATATTCACCTTTCCATCTATAAAATATTAGAGAAACTTGAATTTCTTATTCACTTTCGTACTGTCATAAACAGAAGTGGGAATCTCTATTTTTCTTTAAGATTTACACAATATACGTTGAATTTTAGACATTCTCCGTGTTTTCAAGAAAACAAGACTATTAGTTTTCTTTCGATAAGGAACTTTATTTTCTGTTTCTAGTTTATTTAACGCTTCCACTCCTGCTCTTTTTCCTGTCTTCACATTACTTCTTAGCTACAAATAGTCTATTTCTTGTTCCAATTTTTGCGCGTACTAATTCCCTTTGTAAGTTCCTTGAAGAGGCGAGAAATTCTCAGAGCTTCAGCCTCCTGTGTCGGTCCGGGTGGCGGTAGAGACGACTCCCTGGGGCCGTGGCTGCTGCGGTCAGGGGGCTCTGTTTGCAATCTCACCTCCTTCTAGCAGACAGCATATTGCGTAAGTTTACACCAAGATAAATAAACGCAAGCTCCAACCACAAACCTTCTTCTTACTTTCACAGTAACCTCCATTATTAACATCCACAATGCATATTATGTCTTCTCTTGACTTGCCAACTTTTCATCAAACTAATGACGTCAGATGTGCTTCATATAGTAATGAAACAAAACTAGCATGATGAGAGAATTGTGTCTATCTTATCACTAGCTTTGTTTGGATTCTAGTTCAAAAACGCTCACTTGGAACTCAAATCATAAGTGAGTCTATCTGGAAAGTTCGTGAAGTAGTAAAAGAGGAAGTGCTTAGAGAAAGAACTCTCAAGTAGCTGCTTTGGTCGAATTTTAGGCAGTTATAGTTTAGAACATCAGGTGTATGCATAAGTCTTTTCGAGTTTCACTAAGAGATGGCGCCAGTGAACAGTACACAGCGTATGAATTCGACACATTAACCTACCAACACACAGAAGTTGAGTCCGCCTAGCAGTAGTGTCTGTATAGTTTCGTTCAGTGATCATGTCGACGTTTGTGCCTGAACAAAGAACATTTGTGCCACGCATTGCTTTTCTTATTTAATCAAAAGGAAAAGGCTGTGGAATGTCATCGTTTGCTGGTAGAAACATATGGTGAACACGCTCCAGCGATTAGAACATGTGAGACATGGTTTCGACAATAAACGTAGTGATTTCAGTGTAAAAGACAGTACGCGCTCTGGTAGACCACTAAAGTGCGAAGACTCTTGAAGCCCGGAAAAACCGTTAATGCACAATTCTATCGCCAACAAATGATTAATTTAAATCACGCATTGATCAAAAGACGACCGGAATGGGCCAGAAGACATGGCAAAGTGATTTTGTTACACGACAATGAGCCGTCTCACACAGCAAAACCAGTGAAAGTCACCTTGGAATCGCTTGGATGCAACAACATCCCGCACCCGCCGTACTGCCCCGACCTGGCGCCATCTGACTATCACCTCTCCGCATCAATGGGGCACGCACGCGCTTGCAGAGCAGCACTTCAGCAATTTCAAGGAAATTGGAAAATGGCTCGACGAATGGTTAGCCGCAAAAGAGGAGCAGTTTTTCTGGCATGGCATTCATAACTTACCAGAAAGATGGGCGAAGTGTGTAGACGCCGATGGCCAATATTTTGAATAAACACAAAATGAATTTCCCTTGAAAATTACGTGTTTACTCTACCACAAAAACCGTCAAAATCGTATGCATACACCAGGTACAAACTTACTGAAGCGAGTAACAAGTACCAGGTGGGTCCCGAACGCCGTACTTTCTACTTATAAATGTCCCGCATGCACAAATGATGAATGGGATGTCTACCAACTGATTTTCAAAGGGGCACTCTTGCCAGCGGGCAGGTTACGTCAGAATATGAAGAGATAAGAAGCATGTTACTCAACACTACCGGTCTAAATGCACCCCTTGCGTTAGTAAACCTGTTTTCCACCGCATAGTTCTAGGCTGGTGTATGGTACAGCCGCAGTATATTTGCTGTCTGCATATCGGCAATGGCTAGTGTGTTCAGCAGCGACGAATACACAGACACCATTTTAATCTGGACAACCTGGTCCGAATGCAGCCGAAGCTCCAAATAGACGTATGCCTTCTGCATACGTATACAGTGTTAGTTTTTGCTTCATACAAGCAACTCTTTTATCGAGTGGAATGTCTACACGCGAATAAATTAACAAATTATTAAATTTCCTCTTAGCCTCCGTGGCTCAGACGGCAGCGCGTCGGCCTCTCATCGCTGGATACCGTGGTTCAAATCCCGGTCCCTCCATGTGAGATTTGTGCTGGACAAAGTGGAGGCGGGACAGGTTTCTTCTCCGGGTACTCCGGTTTTCCCTGTCATCTTTCATTCCAGCAACACTCTCCATTATCATTTCATAGCATTTATCACTCATTAATAAATCACCTTGGGAGTGGCGACCCCATTGTAATAACAGCCTATATCTGCTTCATTCATTACATCCCTGACCCGGTCAATGACTGGAAAAATAGGTTGTAGGTTTTCATTTTCATAAATTTCCTCTTCTGCATCTTTGGCGTGTTTACAAACAGTATCGGCGATTAGGGGGTGGGGAGGAGGGACAGTCGCACGCCCCCCTCCACTTTGTGGAGTAAACATTCCACTTTAGCCAGCTGGAACTAGGAATTTTTTTTAAACTATTTGTACAAGCCGTGTTGCTTTATCTGCTAATTCTTTCCTTTATTTTATTTAGTTATTAACATAATTATTGGCGGAAATACGCACAAAATGCCGTTCGTCGCGGGCAACCGATTTGTATAGCGCTACGGCAAGTATTGGTGACTTTGCATGTGCTGTGAGGAAAGGTGGTAAGGGTACATATTTTTTTGCCAAGGTCGTGGATACTGAGTTATAATTCACCCACTTGACGCGCGCACTCATTATTCTTGCAGTCTCTTTAGTGTCTGTTAGTTTCTTAGTGTTTATTCAAATACTAAATTATGTTTAACTGCATAATCATTCGGTACTTCTATTTAATTGTACCGGGCGACCTGGCCGTGGGATTAGGGGCGCGCAGCTGTGAGCTTGCACCCGGGAGATAGTGGTTTCGAATACCACTGTCGGCAGCCCTGAAAATGGTTTTCCGTGGGTTCCCATGTTCACTCCTGGCAAAATGCTGTGGCTGTACCTTAATTAAGGCCACGGCCACTTATTTCCCACGCCTAGCCCTTTCCTGTCCCATCGTCACCGTAAGTCATATCTGTGCTCGTGCGACGTAAAACCAATTATTGTAAAAAAGATATATATTTAATTGTTATATAAAGGTTCTAAACCTTGGGGTGAAAGCAATCTACCTGGGGTCTTAACCTTGGAGTGAAAGAAATCTACCGGGGGTTCCAAACCTTGGAGTGAAAGCAATTTACCGGGGGCTCTAAACCTTGGAGTGAAAGCAATCTACCGGGGGTTCTAAACCTTGGAGTGAAAGCAGTCTACCGGGGGTTCTAAACCTTGGAGTGAAAGCAATCTACCGGGGGTTCTAAACCTTGGGGTGAAAGCAATCTACCGGGGGTTCTAAACCTTGGAGTGAAAACAATCTACCGGGGGTTCTAAACCTTGGGGTGAAAGCAATCTACCGGGGGTTCTAAACCTTGGAGTGAAAACAATCTACCGGGGGTTCTAAACCTTGGGGTGAAAGCAATCTACCGGGGGTTCTAAACCTTGGAGTGAAAGCAATCTACCGGGGGTTCTAAACCTTGGAGTGAAAGCAATCTACCGGGGGTTCTAAACCTTGGAGTGAAAGCAATCTACCGGGGGTTCTAAACCTTGGAGTGAAAGTAATCAACCGGGGTTCTAAACACTAGAGTGAAATCAGTCTATCGAGGTTCTAAACCTTGGAGTGAAATCAATCTACCGGGGGTTCTAAACACTAGAGTGAAAGCAATCTATCGAGGTTCTAAACCTTGGAGTGAAATCAATCTACCGGGGGTTCTAAACCTTGGGGTGAAAGCAATCTACCGGGGGTTCTAAACCTTGGAGTGAAAGCAATCTACCGGGGGTTCTAAACCTTGGGGTGAAAGCAATCTACCGGGGGTTCTAAACCTTGGAGTGAAAGCAATCTACCGGGGGTTCTAAACCTTGGAGTGAAAGCAATCTACCGGGGGTTCTAAACCTTGGAGTGAAAGCAATCTACCGGGGGTTCTAAACCTTGGAGTGAAAGCAATCTACCGGGGGTTCTAAACCTTGGAGTGAAAGTAATCAACCGGGGTTCTAAACACTAGAGTGAAATCAGTCTATCGAGGTTCTAAACCTTGGAGTGAAATCAATCTACCGGGGGTTCTAAACACTAGAGTGAAAGCAATCTATCGAGGTTCTAAACCTTGGAGTGAAATCAATCTACCGGGGGTTCTAAACCTTGGGGTGAAAGCAATCTACCGGGGGTTCTAAACCTTGGAGTGAAAGCAATCTACCGGGGGTTCTAAACCTTGGGGTGAAAGCAATCTACCGGGGGTTCTAAACCTTGGAGTGAAAGCAATCTACCGGGGGTTCTAAACCTTGAAGTGAAAGCAATCTACCGGGGGTTCTAAACCTTGGAGTGAAAGCAATCTACCAGGGGTTCTAAACCTTGGAGTGAAAGCAATCTACCGGGGGTTCTAAACTTTGGAGTGAAAGCAATCTATTGAGGGTTCTAAACCTTGGAGTGAAAGCAATCTACCGCGGGTTCTAAACCTTGGAGTGAAAGCAATCTACCGGGGGTTCTAAACCTTGGAGTGAAAGCAATCTACCGGGGGTTCTAAACCTTGGAGTGAAAGCAATCTACCGGGGGTTCTAAACCTTGGAGTGAAAGCAATCTACCGGGGGTTCTAAACCTTGGAGTGAAAGCAATCTACCGGGAGTTCTAGACCTTAGAGTGAAAGCAATCTACCGGTGCTATGCGGAATGTAAGACTGTGACTCTGCTTTACAAACATTTATTAAGGACTCTTACAATTATACAGGAAATTTCATTAGAGTTACATCAGAGAAATGTAGGTTAAATCATGGAGAAGTAATGGAGGGTAGAAGTTTTTCAAACGCCACATGAAAAGAAATCACCACATCACTTCTGGATTTTATTAGCGAATGTAATTCACTGCACGTGTGGTTAGAGAGGAGCGGGGCACTTCATTTTATTTGATAGCCAAAATGTATTCCTTGCCTCAAGCTGTGACGGGATGGTCAGGGAAAAGTTACAAAGTGGATGGGATTGGAAATAAAGTGACATGTTGAAAGTGTAAATAAAATATACGACGGGATGCTGACGTTTTGAAAGGGAGTTCTCCCTTTTAGCGGGACCGGGATGTGTAGGATTGATTAAATCTGAAAGATCATTTGTGTGTCGTGGGAGGACAAGGTTATCCAATAAAATGTGGTGGAGGGTAAAAAATAAAAAGCATGAAGAAGAGTTTGGACAGCTGCTGTTTTTGGTTAATGTCTCATCTAGCACGCTTTTTTTTTCCTGTATGGTGTATACTTCTCCCTCCTTCCACCACTTCGCTGACAGCGCTACAGTCGTGTGAATGTCCTTACGCCGTTATCCTCTATAGCAGCCGTTCCCAAACTGTGATCCACAGCCCCCAGGGGAGCCGCGGCAACAATCCAAGGGGTCCGTAATAATAATATAAGTTGTAAGTGCTTGAATATTGAAATTTTATTGTACACACACAATTCAGAGATCATTATACTAAATTTAGAAACGATGTCTTCACTGTTGTATAAACGAACAAGTGGTTGTGCGGCTTCTATTCGGGAGATAATGGGTTCGAACCCTACTGTCGGCAGCTCTCAAGATGGTTTTCCGTAGTTTCCCATTTTCACACCAGCCAAATGTTGGGGCTGTAGCTTAACTAAGGGAGGACCAATACCTTTGATCGAACAAAACTGAGATATTTCGATTTAATATTTTTCATTGACAATTGAACTTTTCTCTTTATGCCAGTGAAAAAAATTGTTAATATCTCCAATACTTGCGTGAAGCCCTGTCACCCAAGGAACCTCTTAATCGCGAAGTTTCTTGCTTGTTTTGTTTTTCAGAACCATTTCGCTGATAACTCTGAAAGTTTAAAAAATATTAAGATGAGATTTTGCATGCATGTATATTTCATAGAAAAGAAGAATATATACCATAATTATTGAGCTAGCTTCATTGGTTAAGTTTTAAAAATATTTTCAAAGGAAAATTAATGAATAAATTGACCACTTGAAAATAACTTCTAGAAAAAAAAATATACTGGCTGGACTTCACTGTTTGTAGTACATGTTGCAGCTATAAAATTAGTGATCATAATAAAAATAGAATCATAGCAAAACATTCATGTGTTCGGAAATTATCAGGGAAGCGGCAAAATAGTAGCCGTGAGAGACAATCTTTATTAATAATTAATTATATACAATCGCGTAGGTTTATATGATTTATAAATATGTAGTCATATTATTAAGGAGAAGCCTCCGTGGCTCAGACGGCAGTGCGTCGGCCTCTCACCGCTGGGTACCGTGGTTCACATCCCGGTCACTCAATGTGAGATTTGTGCTGGACAAAGCGGAGGCGGGACAGGTTTTTCTCCGCGTACTCCTATTTTCCCTGTCATCTTTCATTCCAGCAGCACTCTCCATTCTCATTTCATAGCATCTATCAGTCATTAATAAATTAGTTTGGGAGTGGCGACCCCATCGTACTAATAGCCTATATCTGCTTCATTCATTACATCCCTGACCCGGTCATTGACTGGAAAACAGGTTGTAGGTTTTCATTTTCATTATTAAGGAATGATGTGTTTGTTGTACTAAGTTTCCTTTTAACATTCATTCCCATTCCAGCGGAATACAAATTTTAATGCACCCCATTTTTCAATGTAAAAAGCTGTAGGTCCCCACTTAAGACCGCGGCTGCTGCCTTTGCCCTCCTAGCACCTTCTGGTCCCATCGTCGCCATAACACCTATCTGTGTCAGTGCGACGTAAGGCGGATTGTAAATATATATATTTACGCCCCGCTATCTACTTTTACTGCTTTCCCAGAATTGTTCGTGCAGGAGTTCCTTTAAGTGCCTGTAAGTCTACCGACACGAGGCTGACGTATTTGAGCACCTTCAAATACCACAGAACTGAGCTAGGATCAAACCGGCAACCTGAGTTCAGAAGACCGTCCAGGCCCGGAAAATTAGAATGTAGACATTAAAGAAGGGCTTAATTAACAATAAAGAACATAGGTTCAGTTTCTATCAGTGTTGCCAAGTCTACAAATAAAAAATCGGTAGATTGTACGTAAAAATTTCGGGAGTTTTAATGAAAATTTCTGTAGTTTCTTGAGCACTGAAATGTTATAATTAAAGAATGCAAGAGTCATTTGAAGTTATTATGAGAAAAATATACAATTTCACTCACCCGCAATCTTTCGCCACTTCATCTTCTTCTCCCCACTCTTCCAGTAGATGTAGTTATTCGTCAGGCGTAGAAATCGTGTGCCAATTTTGAAGTCGTAACAGGATGCAGATTTTGTATTCTATATGCGGGTCGATGATTTCCTTTCGAATGATGCAGTCAAGAGTGAGTTTTGAGCTCAATAAGAGTTGAGAGAATTCTACCCTAAAATGAATGCGAGGAAGTACCTAACGAATGATGTTATCGATAAAACGTCACACAGTGAGACGGGGAAAGAGTTTTTGGCACAAATATATTATGCATCATTAATCATTACTACCATATTTACGCGAATAATCCCCGCATAGTTTTTTTTTTAATTTGACGCCCGTAATTGGGTGCGAGTTTTATTTGCTCCCATGTTGGCATTTAACTTTCTTCAAAATGAGCCTTCCCAAAGTTAGGGTGCGGGGATTATTCGGTGGCGAGGATTATTCGGGTAAATATGGTATTAATTTTCCTTAAATTTGGACTAGAAGAAATTTCGTGATGTTTTACTTGTTTTTTCGGGTTTTTTGGTATGTTGCAAAAAAGTCGGGAGATCTCCTGAAATTTCGGGAGATGGGAAACAAGACAATCATTTGGTGCATCAAATAGGAGCAGTGAGAAGAGAGGCCTGGTGCAGATCTTTCAGTTGACGTTCATAGGCGACCTGCGTGTCTGGGGTATAAGGTCCTATCTATCATGAATTATAATGCTGGAAACATATGCCTAGTCCCCGAGCTGTCGAAATTAATCAATTAAGGTTTAAATTCCAGGGAATTGAACCCAAAACCCCTTGAATCAAATACCAGCACGGTAACCATTTACTAACCCCATGGCACTAGAGCCCTTGAAAGGCCTTGGCCTACTAAACGACCGCTGCTCAGCCCGAAGACCTGCAGATTACGAGGTGACGTGTGGTGAGCGTGACATTAGCTCGTCAATCCCAGTCACGTAACTCTAACCATTTAGTCAGAGTAAACTGTAAAGCACTGTGAAGAAAATAAAGACCTTGCAATCTCCGACGTGACAACAGGGTACCTTTCCTGGTAGGGTAAGTGGTGCACACCGTTGCTCTTGGCTGAAGGATCTTCCAGAAAGAGTAGTGAGAAGAACTGTTGCAAATTGGTCTGAAGAGTGAAGAACTGAATTCTCCACAGACACTGAATATTTGGAGTTGCAGAAATGCTGACAAGTGTTAGTGGTTCTAAGTGACCGAAACGATATGTGAAAAGAAATTACAGAATTCATTTCGAATATGCTGCAGGATATTCATCACAATTCCTCTTGTCCTCCTCCGGGACAAAGCTTTTCCAATTTCAGCACAATCCTGAAGTAATTAATGCATTTTTACTATATTTGTTTTTACTCCTTCCATCTCCCCTATCTGTCTTTCTCTTATTTCTCCCATATTATAGTGTTTATGCGAACTTGGAGCATGAGGATGGAGGTAAAGTGGACAGCGGATTATAGAGATAGGGGAGGGGGAGAGAATGCACACACATACATATATGATTTTTCATTCCTGCAAGTGAAAGGGTGAGACGAAGGGTTCTCCAGGGCTGTACAGCATTGCGAGTTGACTGCACCAATTTCTACGTCCAATATTTACCTGTCATCTGCATGTGCCTAGGGATTGGCCACTAAACAGTGGATTATTGTTACTGATGCATAAATATCTACTGTAGAATAAAGAAAGAAAAAAAGAAAGGAACAACATACGTGAAGAAGAATTATTGGAAAGAAAGATTTTTAGGAAGAAAGTTTTACAAATGGCAGGATTCCAAGAGTGGAAGGAAAAGAAAACAGGCACAAAGTGGACTGAAGACAGGAAATAGAAGCACAGTGAAACAATGAAAGAATACTGGAAGAAAAGGAAATAACAACTAAGGAGGAAGAATTGAAATTGTAACGTGGTCCTTAGAAGGCCGAAACGCAAGAAGAAGAAGAAGATGTACAAACTGTAAAGAACGGTGGATTTTAGTTGCTCATACGTATACTCCAACAAATAATAAAGAATAAGGAAGAACAAAAACATGAATAAATTATGACAAATGTATTATAAAAATTCATAAAAGATCGGAAATTACATTTTGTATCATACTGTGACGTAATTGCATTTTTCCGCACTCAATAGAGTACATAAAATGAAACTTTACCGTACTGTAATTGATTTCCGCACCTTTTATTAGAAATCAATCAATCACCACTGATCTGCATTCAGGGCAGAATTTTCTTAAATAATTGCTAAGAATTTTGAAATTTATTGGAACATCTCGCTTGGCAAATTATTCCAATCTCTAACTCTTCTTCCTATATACGAATATTTTCCCCAATTTGTCCTCTTGAATTACAACTTTATCTTCATATTGTGATATTTGCTACCTTTAATACACCACTGAAACTTATTCGTCTCTCAATGTCATTTCATGACATCTCTCCACTCACAGCTCGGAACATACCACTTAGTCGAGCAACTCGTCTTCTTTCTCCCAAGTCTTCCCAGCCCAAAATTTGCAACTTTTTTGTAACACTACTCATTTGTAGGAAATCATCTAGAACAAATCGAGCTGATTTTCTTTGGATTTCTTCCCATTCTCGAATCAACTAATCCTCGTCTGGGGTCTTACCAGAGACTTATATGCCCTCTCCTTTACAACCTTATTACCACTCCTAAATACCCCCATAAATATGTGCAAAGATCTGTACTCTTTATTTACAGTCCCGTATATGTGATTAACCCCATTGAAGAACATTCCTTACATTAACACCTAGGGACGTACAGTGATTCTCATAAGGAGCGTTCACCCCATCAACTCAGTAATTAAAACGAAGAGGACTCGTCTCTGGTAGGCTGAATTCCGCTCCACAGAGAGATTATGAATCAGCAAGCAGCAAATGTAACCTTGTTGAATTATTTCTCCGCCTGATTGCAGCACTGTGGTTCCGTACCCATCTGCAGCTAAAATAACGTCTTTGCATTTCCAGCTCAAGTAATCTGCTGCCATCATCATAGGTTAATCCATTTCTGACTGACAAATATCGCATATGAAAAAATGTACCTATCATAAATTCATAAATTACTTTCATTAATCCAGAACCGAATGATCATGTTTACGACACTGGTAGCTCAGTGGAGTGTTCGCTCCTTCAAATTACATTAATTTTGATGTTTTATTTCCACATAACTACATGTACACATCTTTCATCATTCTTAACAACATACTCACAAAAAAAAATAGAAAAGATCACTGCATGACTCAAACATGCATGATTTGCGTCGTAGCGTATAAAAATTGTTTTTATTAAATATTTAATTCAAATTAGGCAAATTCACCAGAGTATGAAATAAAATGTTGTTCATAACAGCCACTAAAGTTTTATTCGATTGCGAAATTCTTCAAACATCTCACTCGTACTCTACAAAAACTGTTTCCGTGGCTGTGGCATGAATAACTATTACACAGATATCAAACAGACAAACCAAGGAAGCACAAACAAACTGACATGCAAACATTGAACAAACAGACAGACAAAAAACAAACAGATAAACAGACGAACAAACAAATAGACAAATAAACAGGCAAACAAATACCAGACAACCAGATAAACAACCATATCAAAACAAGCTAAGAAACGGATTAACATTTAGCTGAACCTATTTTCGGCTTCGTATACCTAATTCAAAAACTGAGTTTGAGGTAAAATATTTAAGTATTCAGATAAAATCATGAGTTATTAACTTTACGTCCCACTTTTATGGTTTTTGGAGACTTGGAGGCTGCGGAATTTTGTCCCGCAGGAGTTATTTTCTGTGCCACTAAATCTACCGGCACGAGGCTGACTGTGTTTGAGCGTCTTCAAATAGCACCGAACCTTCCAACCTGAGTTCAGACTGCCAGTGCTCTGCCGCCTAAGCTTTACTCAGCCGGACACAAATGATTGTGTTCTTTGGCAACAAAAAGAACATCAAACAATTTGTGTCACTGACATTGATAAGCAGATAAATATCACCATACCGCGATTTGGACTTTTCTTTTCTTACTTGCTTTACGTCGCACCGATAAAGACAGGTTTTATTGCGACGATGGGATAGGAAAGGCCTAAGAGTTGGAAGGAATTGCCCGTAGCCTTAATTAAGGTAAAGCATTTGCCTGGTGTGAAAATGGGAAACCACGGAAAGCTATCCTGAGGGCTGCCGGACAGTGGGACTCGAACCCACTATCTCTCGGATGCAAGCTCACAGCTGCGTGCCCCTAACCGCACAGCCAACTCCTCCGGTGGGGGAGATTAGGGAAGGTGGTAGATATGAGTAGCCTAATTAGTTGATCGAAGAGCTTCTAGTGGCGAGTGTTTGGGTTCACGAAAAACCCTATCCAGTGCAAACTGTGCGACAAATTTTGACATATTTTGGACAGAGATTTGAGAAGCTACGCCATTAGTCATCAGATTCGAGACATGAAGGGCCACGGAGAAAACAGATAACTTCCTTCACAACTCAGAAAAAGAGTTTTTAATTTCTAAATATTATTAGATAAACAAATAAATAGTTACAAATTCATGTCATTTGAATAAATGCAGTTCGAAATGTAACAAAGGGATTTTGTTGGTCCGATGCCCAGCATATCAGCGCTAACTCGATTACGACAAAACGTTGACCTACCTTATTCTTATTTTCTCTCATATCCTTCACATATACTAAACTTCAACGATCACCCCGAAAGTCGACATCTAAATAGGCACCGCGCATCAGAATTTTCCTAATACCACGTTCAACATTGCGTCGCCTCATGAAGAAAGACTTAACTTACTTTAATCCAAATGTTTTTGACATATGGAAATAAATTCTTGAAAATCCCCTTCAAATAGGTATGAAAAAGTTTCTCTGTAAAAATCCATACTAGTTTATAAAAATGGAACAGTGATTCCCAAAGGAATCACTGGAAACAATGAAACACTTAGTTTGAAAACTCACAGAATGCATGCAAGTTTGTGGTTCCAATTGGAATCATTGCCCTGGAGAGGGTAGTACCCGAGACCATTTCGACCTTCTTTCATCAGTAAACTTGATTGCCGGTGATATGAACAAACATAGGGAATAGTGTACTCTCTAATGCTTCAGTAGTTTTCATTCGCAAAAATTGCAAAGGCATGATTAAGTGTATAGCAATATCTTATACAAGGAGCATCATAAGGTGCTTATCAGAGATAATCGGGAAGCAAAATTAGAGCAACTTGAATTGGTGTGTTTTCAAGAAGATTCATCTTTTACCATCGAGAAACATGCACCATTACTTCAACAATTCACAGTACCGAGCGAAGAAGACCATTAGAAGTTGTGAAAAGCTTCAAATATTTCGGGAGTATACTTGCTGAAGATTGGAAACTAAACGAAGGATTTGGAAAGAATAATTAGCACTTTTTTCTTCTTCTCTTCCCAATATCTCTTCATCCTCTCGCTGTGTTCCTTTTTACGTTGTTCAATCCATCCTATATTTAGTCGGGTGAGCTTTACAGAAATTTTGTGTTTGTGAATTAAGGTTCTGGATTTTATTCCATCTTGAATGGTTTCTTCATGAATGCCTTAAGGACTTCACTGATTTATTTTTATTGTGATTTTTCATTGATAAATTTCCTTTGTGAGCCTGTTATTCTCCATTCTATATCCGTGACCACAAAATACTAATTGCCGTTTCCTGGTAGTAACTGTATTTTTTTATTTAACTTGATAAATTTCATGTGATTTCCTTTTCATACAAATGTAATTGTCGTATTTTGGTGGTAAGACTTTACTGAGGATTTTCCTTTCTTGCTTTTCAATCATCCTTATTCGGCACTTACTGACAATTATAATAGTTTCAGATGCATAAAGTGCTTCTGTTTTAACTACTGTGTTATAATGCCGTAATTTTGCCTTTATTGATATAGTTACTTTATTGTATCCCCTCCAAATAAATTTGTATGCTCTTTGAAGTTTTACAATTCTTTGTTAATTTTCTGCTTTAACGCTGCTGGTTCAATAATTTCACCTAGATACTTAAATTTGTCTACTTGAGCGATGTTTCCATTTTTCGTGATTAACAGTTGACTGATGAAAACTGATCTAGTCCCTTCCATATATTTTGTCTTTTCGTAAGATATTTGGAGTCCTGCTTCGGCTGTTATTTCATGGAGTTTTGCTACTATCTCATTATTATTATTATTATTATTATTATTATTATTATTATTATTATTATTATTATTATTATTATTATTGCAAATATACAAAAATGAACTCATCAACGTCCAGGGAGTTATACGCACAAAATTTAATGTCCCATTTTAGAACCCTTTTCCGTTAATTCCTCCCTGAAATGGAAATGGCGTATGGCTTTTAGTGCTGGGAGTGTCCGAAGACAAGATCAGCTCGTCAGGTGCTGGTCTTTTGATTCGACTCCCGTAGGCGACCTGCGCGTCGTGATGAGGATGAAATGAAGATGAAGACGACACAAACACTCAGCCCCCGTGCCAGTGAAATTAACCAATTAAGGTTAAAATTGCCATCCCTGTCGGGAATCGAATCCGGAAACCCTGTGCCCAAAGGCCAGCACGCTAACCATTTAGCCATGGAGCCGAATAATTCCTCCCTAAATACGTCTGATGCATTACGGTTGTAGAACTTCTTGTAAGACTACATATTAGTATATTTATTTCCATTTCGTTCATATAATTCAATTTTTAATGACTATTATGATTGGAAGTGAGTGTACGTGTTTTCCACAAAGAAAAGTGGAGGCCTGGTAGGCTGTGATTTAGTGACGTAATGGACCAGTGATGACGCCGATGATGACGTTAACTCGGAGTGGAGGCGGGCCCCACTGTGACATATGGTAAGAGCAGGTCCATGTTTTTATTCATCTCGGGTAGAAGCAGCCAAATGGAACGATGGCTCCTTACTTCCCGAGTGAAACTTTAATTCATTTCACATCACTGTTCAGGGATGTACACCTTAGACATCTCCAGCATTTAGCAGGAGGTTAACCCAATATTCGAGTATTTAAAAATTGATGAACCTGAAAAGAATATAATACTTGATTCAGGAGGCCAGGAATCCGGACTCATTGTTTGAAAAATTTGATTGAAGTTTGAACAATAATGTATAGGCCGTTTAAAAACCTTAACATTATTTCATAAGTTGTAATAAACGCATGTTAATCATGGGAAATTTTAAGTACCATGTGTAGTTATTGAGCTATAAAAATTTGAATTTTACTAGATTTGCAATACTTCATAACTACCAGAAATATTTGAAGCATGAAAGTAGTTATTTTACAATGCAATAGCCTACTTTATATTAATAAAAATTAAAAATATATAAGGCTTGCACTGAATTATTCAACAATTTTCCTTCTTTCTCAAAACTATGTAAGCTCCAAAATAATATGTCTAAAATGCTACTGGCATTCGGGAGATAGTGAGTGCGAATTCCACTGCCGGCAGCTCTGAAGATGGTTTTCCGTGGTTTCCCGTTTCCACACCAGGTAAATGCTGGGGCTGTACCGTAATTAAGGCCACGGCCGCTTCCTTCCCACTCCTATCGCTTTTCTTTCCCATCGTCACCATAAGCAACTTCTAAAAAAAAATTGCACTGCGAACATCTTGAAATTAGACCATTTTTTCTAAATGTCGTTATTTTGGAATTATGTGCTCTGTATAGCTAAAATTCCAACGCTATTCGAATTCCATTTACTGTATAACAGCCTGCTTGGGAAAGTCAAACGTGATTAGTAAATAAGGACAGGGTTAAAAGTTTTGTTCGCCATTTGATGGTATGTTTAATAGAACCTATATTCTAAAGAATATAGTGAGGAAGTTTTAGCATAGCATTTTTATAAACTAAGCAAACTCACCTCAACTAGAAACCCAAACCTCTCCTTTATATTGGTCGAAATGACGAGGAACCCATCTGAACACCCTAACGAAGGCTTTTCATTTACCCCACACCAATAAATCAATTGAGATCTTAAAAGAATAGCTTGTGAAGTTTTGTGCCATCTCATTATAAGTTTAAAGGCCCACATCAATGTGTGAGATTACTACTGAAGTGTGGTTGATCTTAGTCAATAAAGCAGGCGTTATATCTTCCAGAGGATATCGATTTGCATTTATTTGTGCGTTCCACAATTATCGTGAACTAATTATTTTTACTATAATGACAGACTGATCAAAATTTTCATCAAACAAATCTGTAAGAGATTAGAATAAATGAGGCATTATTTTCATAAGAACAGTCATAGTCCAGTAATTTTCGGCAATTAACTATAACTTAATAAGTATGATTTTACGGAAAAGTGATTATTACCATTAAATGTAGGGTAGGGTATTTCAATCGATCATTCACCCTTCATCATTAATATAGCAGTAAACTCAGGAGGCCGTAATCTGAACACTAATATATCAGTATGTTTAGGAAACTATGGATATGAACTTCAATACAGCAGTATATCCAAGAGACCATTGAGCTGGATGTTAATACAGCAGTATATTCAGCAGACCATTGATCTGGGCGTTAATAGAGCAATATATTCAGGAGACCTTTGATCTGGATGTTAATATATCAGTATATTCGACAGACTATTGATCTCGAGTTTAATGCAGTAGTATATTCAGGAGATCATTGATCTGGACGTTAATAAAACAGTATATTCAGGAAAATTACTGATCCGGAGGTTAATACAGCAGTATATTCAGAAGACCGTTGATCTGGACGTTAATACAGAAGTATACTGAGGAGACCATTGAGCTGAACGTTAATACAGCAGTATATACAAGAGACCATGGATATGGAGGCCTTTGATATGGACGTTAATACAGCAGTATATTCAGCAGACCATTGATCTGGAGGTTAATACAGCAGTATATTCAGCAGACCATTGATCTGGAGGTTAATACAGCAGTATATTCAGCAGACCATTGATCTGGAGGTTAATACAGCAGTATATACAAGAGACCATGGATATGGAGGCCTTTGATATGGACGTTAATACAGCAGTATATACAAGAGACCATGGATATAGAGGCCTTTGATATGGACGTTAATACAGCAGTATATTCAGCAGACCATTGATCTGGAGGTTAATACAGCAGTATATTCAGCAGACCATTGATCTGGAGGTTAATACAGCAGTATATTCAGCAGACCATTGATCTGGAGGTTAATACAGCAGTATATTCAGGAGACCATTGATCTGGACGTCAATACAGCAGTATATTCAGGAGACCATTGATGTGGACGTTAATACAGCAGTATATTCAGAAAATTACTGATCCGGAGGTTAATACAGCAGTATTATTATTATTATTAGCGTATGGCAAGGAAATTATATACATAATATACAATATATACACAATAACAAAAAACATTGATTCACTTCAGGCATTAGTGTTATCTCTTATATCTGAATGTCCAGCTTATCAATCCACTGTAGTGCTTCCACTGTTGGAGATAGGAAGTCTTCCAAACTACCTGGATATGCCCGTAGTTGACACTCGCTTACAATGTGGGGAATAGTCTGGCGAGGGGCTCCACAGTCTCATTCTGGAGATGGTACAAAATTCCACTTGCAGAGAGAATCCCTGCACCTTCCATGACCTGTCCTGATCCTGTTCAGTCTGGACCAAGTTGCACGTGGCAGTTGGGATCCATTTACAATATTTTCCCCTCTGAAGATGTTATGCAGGAGCACGTCGGGAGAGTTATTCCAGCGGCTTTTCCACTCCTCCAAAGCATTGAAGTTGGTGGACGTCTTCAGAGCAGCGTCACAAAGGGATGGATGTCGTGATTTCAGTCTTTTGAGACTAAGAGCTGGTATGTCATTTAGAACAGGTAGCAGAGGATTCTTGCAGATCTTGTTGTACTCTCGAACAAGAGCTCTGGATCTTCGTAAGTCAGGTGGCATTATTCCTGACAACAGTGGGAGCCAGTGAACTGGAGTTGATCTGATGGTGCCAGATATAAGACGCATGCTGGTATTCAATTGTGGGTCAATATACTTTGTATACGGACTATTAATCCACACTGGAGCACAGTAGTCAGCAGCAGAGAAAACCAGTGCTAAGGCTGAAGAGCGTAGGATGTTTGCAGTAGATCCCCAAGTAGTACCAGTTAGATTCTGAATAATATTGTTTCGGGTTTTCAGTTTCTTCGACAAGTTCAAAAGATGTTGTCTGAATGATAAAGTCCGGTCCAAGGTAACACCGAGATATTTTGGATACCTATTGTGATTAAGTACTCGATTGG